>NC_027754.1:8037605-8085656 GCF_000695525.1 Brassica oleracea var. oleracea | reverse complement strand
CCGTTCGAGACACATAACCTTCCCAACTTCCCGAATACTTTCGACGAAGTTTTCTAGACGGAACATTGGTATCGTATCCACGGACCCGAAGACTGAGTTACGGAAATTTCAGACGAAGATGCATGGTTATGGGATGGGACCGGGTTCGGAATGGTCCACGGAGAATTGGCCGCGCTCGCCGGGCAAGCTGATCCGTGCCACGGCCGAGCTCGCCAGCGAGCCGATCGGCAACACGGTCGTGCTCGCCGGGCGAGCTGGCTCGTGTCACGGCCTAGCTCGCCGGCGAGTCCGACCGGCAACACGGTCGTGCTCGCCAGGCAGGCGAGCTGGCTCGTGTCGCGGCCGAGCTCACCGGCGAGTCGACCGGCGACACGGTCGTGCTCCCCGGGAGAGCTGGCTCGTGTCGCGGCCGAGCTCGCCGGCGAGTCGACCGGCAACACGGTCGTGCTCGCCGGGCGAGCTGGCTCGTGTCATGGTCGAGCTCGCCGGGCGATCCGTTTCGGCTATTCGCTTTCTCGGCTTTTGAAGTTTTGAACGAGATTCGTTTTTTCTGAGGACTTTCGGACATCGATTCCGTCGTGACCTATTTTTACCCCAACAAACACCAGTGTGTTGGGAAGAAGTTGGTGAGCGAAGAATGCTTGGTCCAGAAATCGTTGATGAGGCTGCTGAGAAAGTAAGGGTAATTCAAGGAAATATGAAGAAGGTTCAAGACCGTCAAAAAAATTATGCCGATCGCGGTAGAAGAGAAGTCATATTTGCAGTGATTGATCTAGTCTTCTTAAAGGTAGCTGCGCAGAAAGGAAATGATCGTTTCAGAAAAGTTGAAAAGTTAGCAACCCGATACATTGGTCCATATCGAATTGTTGCTAGAGTTGGAGAAGTATCCTACAGACTTGAACTTCCACTCGATATTCCTATTCACCCGGTATTTCATGTATCGATGTTGCGTAAGTATATACCCGATCCCAATATGGTTGAGACGCAACAACCACAGAACTTGCAACCTAACCTCACCTATCCAGAAGGTCCTTTGCGGATAGGGGAGCGTCGCATCAAGAAATTGAAGAACCGAGAGATTTCTTAAGTTCAAGTATTTTGGGAAAAACGACAGAAAGTTGTTATAACATGGGAGGATGAAGATAAGTTCAGAGTTGATTATCCAGAACTCTTCTTAGAAACCCCAATCATCCAGTAAAGTGTCCACAGTTATGTTTTGAGAATTCGGGGACAAATTCTTTTGAGGGGGGAAGAGTGTAATGACCCTCACGAACCAATGAATATTTGGTCGAGAAAAATCTTGCTCGACCAGTTTGGAGTTGGTTCGAGGGGAATTAAAAATAAATATCGAACCGATAAATTACTATCTCGTGGTAAAAAGACATTCCCTTGATATATCTGATTGAATGTTAATTATTATGGTCTGATTTTAATCAAGTTGGACGAGTTTAACTGGAAGCCGAACGAGAACCGAAGAACGAGAAAAAATTAGTCGAGACCATTTCCTTTCATCCTCTTGCTCAGTTCCTAGGTGTATAAAGGATCAGAAGGTGAGAATCGAGAGTAAACCCTAGGCATTGTTCTATTTTTGTGAAGAACCGAATTTGATTTCTGTTTTTAAATCAGTTCAGTGGGAAGTTTAGTTACGGGAGAGGATCATCTGAGTTCTTCTGTCAGTCAGCTGTTGTGGTAAGCTTAATATTTTTGCCTAAGTCAAGTCTTGATCATAACCAGATATTAATCAGTGAAGCTGTTATCATGGATCAGTGTTTAAGTATCATCGGTTCAGTTTTATGAGTTTCAGATTAAATCAGTTGCTGGAAAAATTAGCTTATATGTTATGAACTGATTCGATTAATTTTTATTGGGGATATATGTTAAGATAATTACGGAACTGATATGATCATTGTCTGAACTTCACTTGAACCGAACTGATTAGCCTTGTCCTAAACCGAGCTGATAAGATTTTATTTAAAATTCTTCTTCAAAACTGAACTGAGTACCTAAAGCTAGTACTTGTGTTCTGTTTTGTTCAGATACTTGTGAGTCTTGCTGTCTCACTCCACATCCTTGTACAAGTGTACTCCATTGGTAAGCTGTAGTGAAGTGGTTTGGATGTGGTGATCAGAAAACCTTTGTAACCGTCATGAACCGTGTCCATTCTCAGGATCATTTCAGCTCGTTTGAGATCAGTTTCAAGCCTTCTTAAATTTGGTTTCAAAACTTGTATCAAGGTGAGTCTAGATAGTTGGATGAATAAATAATGTATGAGTGTAGCATGGTTTATCTGCAGTAAATAGGCATGAATCATTATGTGTTGTCAAATTATTCTTGAAAATTGTTGAAGTGTTAAACTCATGTGAACTCTTTGCAAATGTTCTTAAAGGTTTATGGAGGTTTATTTTGAGACTTAGTGTTTGAACGGGAAACGGTATTGAGTAGTGAAATGATCAACTTCAGATGTGGGTTTAAGCAAAGACGTCATATTGATGGTCAGAAAAGCGTTTAGTCGGTTACTAGGAAAGAAAATGTGCGACAGAGGGGAAATAGGAGCTCAGAGAGCTTGCCGGAAAAGTACAATACTGTGAGAGAAAGAAGGTAAAACCCTAATCTAGCCGCCGAGCGTGTGTGAGT
This sequence comes from Brassica oleracea var. oleracea, assembly GCF_000695525.1. Lineage (NCBI taxonomy): Eukaryota > Viridiplantae > Streptophyta > Magnoliopsida > Brassicales > Brassicaceae > Brassica > Brassica oleracea. The sequence goes on along the minus strand of NC_027754.1, from coordinate 8,083,022 downwards.
GATTTCGGATCCTCTTTATGTCGCACCCCTTTCTCTTTATATAGTCGACCTGGTGCTCTTTCGTGACCTAGCTCGCGTCATCTTCGTGGGCATTTAACTCGTTGGGCCAAGAGGTCCACGCTGCTTCGAAGAGACGTTGAGCCGGATGCGCCTAGTCGATGTGCGATCGACCAAAAGCACTCCCGGGTTGCGCCGAGGAGTCGGCGCTCCGAGCCGTTAAGCCGAGCTGTCGCTACGTCTTATACGGGCCGGGCCGTGTTTTCTTCGGTGAGAGACGTTTTGTCGAGCTCGATGAATTTAGAGGTCAATGTTTTGGTAGGATAGACGGCCCATCGCGAAGACGTGGTGCACAGTCGATATATCGCGAGACATCGTTTCGTTTCTCAAATTTAGATGACTCGATCGAATTTCGGTTGAACCGGTTTTTCTTTTGGTTAACCCTGATTCTGACTTCGACCGTCGGTTCGATCTGGGTTGGACCCGGTTCTCGCGGGAAGTCGAAGCGACACGTTGGTTTCGTGGGCAATTAGGCGTTCTTTCGAGGCCCAAGCAGGCCCACGTAGACCTAATGATGACGCCTCGGGGGGGGGGGGGGATGCTCCGCTTCTCTTCCTATAAATACTTGCCCACTTCTTGTTTCCTTCATTCTTCTCCGCGTATTCAGGTACTTTCTCTTTCTTCCTCTTTGCTTCTCTCTCTAGATTGTTGTTGTAGAATAGATAGCGTCAAGTCGTCTGGTGGGAGGTTGTCCCATAAGCAGAAGGGGAAGGCGGTCGCAACCGCATCCAATCCCGCGAGAGATACGGACGGGACCCCGCTCAACGAGTTTGAACTAGGCCATCGCGAGGCGATGATGGACACTAGGAGTTTGGAGTTGTCTCAGAGAATTATGGTCTCCGAGTCGGTGCGCCTACATGGAGAAGAAGCAAGAGAAGCTCCGACTGAAGCGCAGGTCTGTGCGAGAGACGGTCGGGGGGGGGGGCGAGAGACGGGGTTTCCCTCATTAACTTTGTGCCGACGTGTTATTATCCCGGGGGGATCTTCGAGGAACTCCCAGCTCTGGCGCCCGAGTTTCTGCATTCTCCAGAGATAAGTGACCAATCCTGGGAGAACGTCGCCAAACGCAATCGACTCCCAACAGTGTGAAGATCCTTCTGAGGGAACGTCGAGGAATCGAGGTGACTTTCCTAATCCCTTCGGAGAGCCATAGGCCTTGGTCACCGCCGGTCAGGTTCCAGTGCGTCTATGAATCTTATTTTCATGACGACATTAAGCTCTGGTTCCCAATTCCTCGATTAGTTACGTCGTATGTGAGGCGTCGAGACCCGGCAATAAGCCAGTTTCTGAATGGCTCGTGGCGTATCGCAGTTGGCTTGATGGTCATGGCTGCCGAGATTGATGTCACTCTGAGTATTCGTGCCTTCGAGGAGTTGATGTCCGTCAACCCGTTAGATGAAGGCCTTTTGTCGATTAAGATGCTTTTGGTTGATCGCACGTCGACTAGGCGCATCCGGCTCAACGGCTCTTCGAAGCAACGTGGACCTCTCGGCCCAACGAGTTAGAAGCCCACGAAGACGACGCGAGCTAGGCCACGAAAAAGCACCATGTCGACTATATAAAGAAAAAGGGGTGCGACGTAAAGAGGATCCGAAATCACTCACACACACTCGGCGGCTAGATTAGGGATTTGAGGTGACCTCTCTTTTGGGGTGAGGATCATTGAGGTGTCTCGATTCGTCTACTGTTCCTTGACTCGAGGTGACATGATTAGGTCGTCGATTGTGCGTCACTGAGCCTTAAGTCGTTAAGGTCCTTCGCTCGTTTGTGCCGCTGTCGGTGCGTCGACTAGGCGTGGATCAAAGGTGGATAACTTAAGACCATGATAGTTTTGAATGGTGACGGTTCCAGGTCTGATTTCAAAGTAACTCCTAAGCATTTGGTCGGCCAAACCTTACTTAGTGAATTATGAAAAAAGCAGGGGTCATCATTTCGGACATATCAGCTAAAGCCGTGATACGACCAAGTCCCTGCGAGCATGTGTCTGATCAGGACATGTTCGATGGTGGGGTACGAGTGCCGGTACGTTCGATCGACAGGCCGGGGCGAGCTCGTATGGGCATCGCATTAGCGGTGCGACTTCTCGAAGGAGAAGTTTGTTTGTTTTTGTTACAGCTCGACCCGTTAAGGCTACCTACGTACCTCTTGTGGAGGATCACCATTCGTAGTTCTTGTTTTTCGAGTAAAAGTGGCCGAGGAAACGCATTTACTTGGGGTTTTTTTTAACGAGTGAACGTGACTGAGAGTCATTCGCTCGCTTTGGTGTTTAAACAAGCAAACGTGACGTGAGACTCATTTACTCAGAGTGATAGGGTTTGTTTACGAGTGGAAGCGTCGAAGGTGCTTCGAGTTCCAAGCTCGAGGCACCGCTTCGCCGGTTGAGGTTTCGAGACGGTAGACGCCGGGCTTAATTACTTCAGTAATCTTGTATGGTCCTTCCCAATTCCTTAGTATTTTCAAACGCCTTTCGGAGAACGAGGTTACCCGGTGCGAGAGGTCGAGACTTGACTTTCTTGTTGTAGTAACTCTCGATCTGATGTTGGTAGTTTTGAATGCGAAGCAACAGTTGGTCGTGTTTCTCTTCGATGTCGTCTAGTGCATCGAGGAGCATGTCGCGGTTAAGTTTGACGTTCAGTGGCATCTTGGAGCGGCGTAGGTTGGTTACATTTACTTCGGCGGGTGCCATCGCTTCGACTCCATAGGCCATCGAGAAAAGGGTAGCTTTTGTCGCTCCGCGCGGAGTTGTCCTATGGGACCACAGGACACTGTCCAGTTCATCGGCCCCACAACCCTTCTTCAAGTCGAGTCGTTTCTTCAGGCCGTCGATGATAGTTTTGTTAGTAGACTCGGCTTGACCGTTACTCTACGGGTTTCTCGGTGTTGACATGTTGAGACAGATTCTCCATCTGTCGCAGAACACTCTGAAGTTGTGCGAGATAAACTGGGATCCGTTCTCGGTGATTACCTCGTAGGGGAGTCCGTGCCTGCAGATGATTTTTTCCATACGTAATTCTGTACTTCCTTGTCGGTGATGTTAGCGCATGCTTCTGCTTCCACCCATTTAGTGCAGTAGTCTATCAAGACCAAGATGAATCTCTTCTATCGAGAGTTCGACATTGGGCCTATTATGTCCATTCCCCATCGCATGAACGGGTATGGTGCAGTCAGGGTGCGGAGCAACTCTGTTGGGCTATGGATGGTGGAAGCGTGTCGTTGGCACTTATCGCATTTCTGGACGTAAGACTCGCAGTTCGCATTCATGGTTGACCAGTAAAAACCGAGATTCTTGACTTTCAATGCGAGAGCTCGCCCACCCGTGTGATTGCCTGCTGCGCCTTCGTGCGTTTCGCCATGATGAGTCTTGTTTCGTCGCCGGAAATGCATTTAAGGAGTACCTTTGTTGCGGTTCACTGATGGAGTTCTCCGTCCATGACGACGTAATGTGTGCTGCGTCGCTTGAGCCATCGTGCCTCCCACTTCTCGGCAGGCAATTTGTCATCAGCTAAGTAATCGATGAACTCCTTGCGCCAATCATGGGATTGGGTCTCTGTTGTGTAACGCTCTACTTCGTCGATATTCATTGTGTCGGTGACGGAAGCTGTGATGGCCATCTGTTTGGCCGTTGGGTCGATACTTGGTTTCTCGATCTTGTGTAGTTTACTCCTAAGGGCAGCGAGGGCATCCGCGCATATGTTTTCTCAGCGGGGAACCTTCGTGAGTTCGAAGAACTCAAAGTCTCGCGTGAGGTCTTGGACAAGCTTGAGGTACGCGTCCATCCTATCATTCCTAGCATCGTAATCGCCGAGTTAATTGCTTACCACGAGTTGGGAATCGCAATAGGCGCTGACTTGTTTGGCTTTGACCAATTTAGCGAGGCGGAGTCCCGCAATGAGAGACTCGTATTCGGCTTCGTTGTTTGATGCTGCAAAGCCAAAGCTGAACGACTGCCTAATTAGTTTGCCTGTGGGCGACTGTAGTTGCACGCCTTCCCCCAAACCTTTGTTCGTAGATGAACCATCTACGTGCAGTATCCAATTTTTGCTTGTTAGGACTAGATCTTGTTCGAGTTCCGGGGTTAACTCGATCAGGAAGTCAGCGAGGACTTGCAACTTGGCTGCTTTACGATTATTATACACGATGTCGTGCTCACTGAGTTCCATTGCCCACTTGGTCAGTCTTCCTGATTGGTTGGTGTTTTGCATCACCGTTCGGAGGGGCTGGTTGGAGAGTATCTGGATCGTGTGTGATTGGAAGTATGGTCTGAGTTTTCTCGCCGAGGTGACGACGGCGAGGGTCATCTTCCCCAGGGTTGGGTATCGCCCACAGGCTCGGTCATGCACTTGCTGATGTAGAAAATGGGCTTTTGTGTCTTCTCAGATAAGGACACTACTGACCGCTGAAGATGAGACGGCGATATAGAGGGAGAGGGTATCGCCCGCCTCGGGTTTTGATAGTACCGGAGACGTTGTGATCGACCAAAAGCACTCTCGGGTTGAGCCGGATGTGCCTAGTCGACGTGCGATGGACCAAAATCACTCTCGGGTTGCGCCGAGGAGTCGGCGCTCCGAGCCGTGAAGCCGAGCTGTCGCTACGTCTTATACGGGTCGGGCCGTCTATTCTTCAGTGAGCGACATTCTGTCGAGCTTGATGAATTTGGAGGTCAATGGTTTGGAAGGATAGACGGCCCATCGCGAAGACGTGGTGCACAGTCGATATATCGCGAGACATCGTTTCGTTTCTCGAATTTAGATATCTCGATCAAATTTCGGTTGAACCGGTTTTTCTTTCGGTTAACCCTGATTTTGACTTTGACCTTCCTTTCGATCTGGGTCTGACCCGGTTATCGCGGGAAGTCGAAGCGACGCGTTGGTTTCATGGGCAATTAGGTGTTCTTTCGAGGCCCAAGCAGGCCCACGTAGACCTAATGATGACGCCTCGGGGGGGGGGATGCTCCGCTTCTCTTCCTATAAATACTTGCCCACTTCTCGTTTCATTCATTCTTCTCTGCGTATTCAGGTACTTTCTCTCTCTTCCTCTCTGCTTCTTTCTCTAGATTGTTGTTCTAGAATAGATAGCGTCATGTCGTCTGGTGGAAGGTTGTCCCGTAAACAGAAGGGGAAGGCGGTCGCAACCGCATCCTGTCCAGCGAGAGATATGGACGGGACTCCGCTCGATGAGTTTGAACTGGTCCATCGCGAGGTGGTGATGGACACTAGGACTTTGGAGTTGTCTAAGAGAATTCTGGTCTCCAAGTCGGCGCGCCTATATCGAGAAGAAGCAAGAGAAGCTCCGACTGAAGCAAAGGTCTATGCGAGAGACAGTCAGGGTGGCGCGAGAGACGGGGTTCCCCCCCGTTAACTTTGTGCCGACGTGTTATTTTCCCGGGGGGATCTTCGAGGAACTCCCAGCTCTGGCGCCCAAGTTCCTGGGTTCTCCAGAGATAAGTGGCCAATCCTGGGAGAAGGTCGCTTGACGCGATCGACTCCCAACAGTGTGAAGAGGCTTCTAAGGGAACGTCGAGGAATCGGGGTGACTTTCCTAATCCCTTCGGAGAGCCAGAGTCCTTGATCACCGCCGGTCGGGTTCCAGTGCGTCTATGAATCTTATTTTCATGACGACACAAAGCTCTGGTTCCCAATTCCTCGATTAGTTACGTCGTATGTGAGGCATCGAGACCCGACAATAAGCCAGTTTCTGAATGGCTCGTGGCGTATCGTAGTTTCCTTGATGGTCATGGCTGCCGAGATTGCTGTCACTCTGAGTGTTCGTGCCTTCGAGGAGTTGACGTCCGTCAACCCGTTAGATGAAGGCCTTTTGTCGATTAAGATGCTTTTGGTCGATCGCACGTCGACTAGGCGCATCTAGCTCAACGGCTCTTCGAAGAAGCGTGGACCTCTCGGCCCAACGAGTTAGAAGCCCACGACGACGACGCGAGCTATGTCACGAAAGAGCACCAGGTTGGCTATATAAAGAGAAAGGGCTGCGACGTAAAGAGGATTTGAAATCACTCACACATACTCGACAGCTAGATTAGGGATTTGACGTGACCTCGCTTTTGGGGTGAGGATCATTGAGGTGTCTCGATGCGTCTACTGTTCCTTGACTCGAGGTGACATGACTAGGTCGTCGATTTAATCGATTTGCGACCGTGCATCACTGAGCCTTAAGTCGTTAACTTCCTTCGCTCATTTGTGCCGTTGTCGGTGCGTCGACTTGGCGTGGATCAAAGGTGGATAACTTAAGATCATGATAGTTTTGAAATGGTGACGGTTCCAGGTCTGATTTCAAAGTAACTCCTAAGCATTCGGTTGGCCAAACCTTACTTAGTGAATTATGAAAAGAGCAGGAGTCATCAATTCGGACATATCAGCTAACGCCGTGATACGACCAAGTCCCTGCGAGCATGTGTCTGATCAGGACATTCTCGATGGTGGGGTGCGAGTGCCGGTACATTCGATTGAGAGGCCGGGGCAAGCACGTGTGGGCATCGCATGAGCGGTGTGACTTCTCGAGGGAGAAGTTTGTTTGTTTTTGTTACAGCTGGACCCGTTAAGGCTGCCTACCTACCTCTTGTGGAGGATCAAGCCATTCGTAGTTCTTGTTTTTCGAGTAAAAGTGGCAGAGGAAACGTATTTACTCAGGGTTTTTTTTTTAACGAGTGAACGTGACTGGGAGGCATTCGCTCGCTTTGGTGTTTAAACAAGCAAACGTGACGTGAGAGTCATTTACTTGGAGTGATAAGGTTTGTTTAGGAGTGGAAGCGTCGAAGGTGCTTCGAGTTCCAGGCTCGGGGCACCGCTTCGCCGGTTGAGGTTTCGAGACGGTAGACGTAGGGCTTAATTACTTCAGTAATCTTGTATGGTCCCTCCCAATTAGCCCCGAGTTTACCGGCATTCCATTCCTTAGTATTTTCAAACACCTTTCGAAGAACGATGTTACCCAGTGCGAGAGGTCGAAGCCAGACTTTCTTGTTGTAGTAACTCTCGATCTGATGTTGGTAGTTTTGAATGCGAAGCAACGCTTGGTCGCGCTTCTCTTCGATGTCGTCTAGTGCATCGAGGAGCATGTCGCAGTTAAGTTTGACGTTCAGTGGCATCTTGGAGCGGCGTAAGCTGGTTACGTTTACTTCGGCGGGTGCCATCGCTTCAACTCCATAGGCCATCGACAAAGGGGTAGCTTTTGTCGCTCTGCGCGGAGTTGTCCTGTGGGACCACAGGACGCCGTCCAGTTCATCGGCCCAGCAACCCTTCTTCAAGTCGAGTCGTTTCTTCAGGCCGTCGATGATAGTTTTGTTAGTAGACTCGGCTTGACTGTTACTCTGTGGGTTTCTCAGTGTTGACATGTTGAGACGGATTCTCCATCTGTCGCAGAACTCTCTGAAGTTGTGCGAGATAAACTGGGATCCGTTGTCGGTGATTACCTCGTAGGGGAGTCCGTGCCTGCAGATGATGTTTTTCCAGACGAGCTTATGTACTTCCTTGTCGGTGATGTTAGCGTATACTTCTGCTTCCACCCATTTAGTGAAGTAGTCTGTCAAGACCAAAATGAATCTCTTCTGTCCAGAGTTCGGCATTGGGCCTATTACGCCATTCACCATCGCATGAACGGGTATGGTGCAGTCAGGGTGCGGAGCAACTCTGTTGGGCTGTGGAAGGTGGAAGCGTGTCGTTGGCACTTATCGCATTTCTGGACGTAAGACTCGCAATCCGCATTCATGGTTGGCCAGTAAAAACCGAGATTCTTGATTTTCAATGCGAGAGCTCGCCCACCCGAGTTATTGCCTGCTGCGTTTCGGCCATGACGAGTCTTGTTTCGTCGCCGGAAATGCATTTGAGGAGTACCTTTGTTGCGTTCCACCGATGGAGTTCTTCGTCCTTGACGACGTAATGTGCGCTGCATAGCTTGAGCCGTCGTGCCTCCCACTTCTCGACAGGAAATTTGTCATCAGCTAAGTAATCGATGAACTCCTTGCGCCAATCAAGGGATTAGGTCTCTGTTGTGCAAGGGTCTGCTTCATCGATATTCATTGCGTCGGTGACGGAAGCTGTGATGGCCATCTGTTTGGCCGTTGGGTCGATACTTGGTTTCTTGATTTTATGTATTAGGATCGTTCGCTTCACTTGGTCGTGTAGTTTACTCCCAAGGGCATCGAAGTCTCGCGTGAGCTCTTGGACAAGCTTGAGGTACGCGTCCATCCTATCGTTCCTGGCATCGTAATCGCCGAGATATTGGCTTACCATGAGTTGGGAATCGCAATAGGCGCTGACTCGTTTGGCTTTGACCGCTTTAGCGAGGCGGAGTCCCGCAATGAGAGACTCGTATTCGGCTTCGTTGTTTGATGCGGCGAAGCCAAAGATGAACGACTGCCTAATTAGTTCGCATGTGGACAACTATAGTTGCAAGTCTGCCCCCGAACCTTTGTTCGTAGATGAACCATCTACGTGCAGTATCCAATTTTTGCGTGGTAGGACTAGATCATGTTCGAATTCCGGGGTTAACTCGATCAGGAAGTCAGCGAGGACTTGCAACTTGGCTGGTGTACGATTATTATACACGATGTCGTTCTCACTGAGTTCCATTGCCCACTTGGTCAGTCTTCCCGATTGGTTGGTGTTTTGCATTACCGTTCGGAGGGGCTGGTTGGAGAGTATCTCGATCGTGTGTGATTGGAAGTATGGTCTTAGTATTCTCGCCGAGGTGATGACTGCGAGGGCCGTCTTCTCCAGGGTTGGGTATCGCGTCTCAGGCTGGTCATGAACTTGCTGATGTAGAAAATGGGCTTTTGCTCGCCTCGGTCTTCTCAGATGAGGACGCTACTGACCGCTGAAGATGTGACGGCGATATAGAGGGATAGGGTATCGCCAGCCTCGGGTTTTGATAGTACCGGAGACGTTGTGAGATAGTGCTTTAGCTGATTGAACGCTACTTCGCATTTCTCGTCCCAGACGAACCTCTTATTTTCTCGCAGGAGTTCGTAGAAGGGAAGGCATTTGTCAGTAGATAGTGAGATGAACCTGTTGAGGGCTGCGATCCTCCCGGATAGGTGCTGTACTTCACGACTGTTCTTCGGGCTTTGAAGGTCAAGGATCGCTGTGATCTGTTTGGGGTTCGCTTCGATGCCTCGCTGGGTGACAATGTAGGCAAGGAATTCGCCCGAGGTGACGCTGAAGGTGCACTTCGCTGGGTTGAGCTTCATCCCATAGTCATTCAGCGTCTTGAAGCATTCTTGCAGGTGGGAGAGATGGTTCTCGGCGTGAACTGATTTGACTAGCATGTCGTCGATTTAGACTTCCATAGTGTCGCCGAGTTTATCGGCGAACATCCGGTTAACCAGACGCTGGTAGGTTGCCCCCGCGTTCTTTAGACCGAAAGGCATGACTTTGTAGCAGTACGTCCCCCAATCCGTTATGACGGCCGTCTTCTCGCGGTTGTCTGGATGCATCCGGATTTAGTTGTACCCCGAGAAGGCATCCATAAAGGTTAAGAGTTCGTTACCGGCCGTTGATTCTACCAAACAATCGATGTGAGGGAGCTGGTACCTGCCCTTGGGACATGCTTTGTTTAGATCGGTAAAGTCAACGCAAATGTGCCATTTTCCGTTCTTCTTCTTCACCACGACAGGATTGGCCAGCCACTCCGGATATCTTACCTCGGTGATGAAGCATGCATTGAGCAGCCTGTCGACCTCCTCGTTCACAGCTTTAGACCGTTCGGGTCTGAGCTTCCAAGTTTTTTGTCGGATAGGCTTGAACGTCGGGTCGACGTTCATTTCATGAGAGGTCACCGCGGGGTCTATCCCTTTCATATCAGAGGGTGTCCATGCAAAAGTCGAAGCGTTTGTTTTGAGGAAAGAGATAATTTGTGATTGCATCTCGTCGGAGAGAAATGCTCAGAGACGCACGGCTTTTGATGGGTCAGCCTCATCGAGGGGGACTTCGCGGATATCTTCCTTCTGGGAGTAGATCTTATGAATTGGCCGCGACTGAATTGATGAGGGAAGTTGACTGTTGTAACTTGACTGTGGCGATAAGTAGCTCCCTCGCGGCTCACTGGTCTCCACGGATCGTCTGAGTTGTGCCGTCTTTTCCGGAGAATTTGATGCACTGATGGTAAGTCGAGGGAACGGCTTTCATGGAGTGCAGCCAAGGGGTGCCGAGGATGGCATTGTAGGGCGCTTTTGCGCGAATGACGGAGAATTTGACGGTTCGGGTTACGTCCCCTGCGTAGACTGGGAGATGTATTATCCCGATCATTTTTTCCGAGGCTCCATTGAATCCGGTAAGGGTGCGTGAGGAGGGCCTCATGTCCCGTAAGTCGATTCCCATCTTGTTGAGCGTATCTAGAAAGATTAGGTCGACAGAGCTGCCAGTGTCGACGAGAACCTTTGTGGCCTGGCACTCGCCAATCCCTATATCAATGAGGAGTGGATCGTTGTGCGGCATGTGTACGTCGCAAGTATCGGCGGCCGAGAAAATGATCTGATGATCATTCTCAACTTGTGAAGGCCATTTCTGTGAGGTGGTGGCTTGTCGTCGGGAGTCTTTTACGGCTCGGACCGAGTCTCCACAGGGAGGTGAGCCACCCATTATAACGTTGAGATGTGGGGCACGCGTGGCCCTCATGGACTCTAGTTGTGTCCGTAGGTCGTCAGTACTGTTTTCGACTTGCGGAACCATTTTAGGGCGTCGTTTTGTTGCCTCGAGACGACGTCGTAAGTCGGATCTTTAGGATCGACTAAGCTTGATCCGTAGGTCGTCAGATTTTGAGTTGATCTTATCGCGGAGGTCGATGACTCGAGACTGGAGGCCTGGGTCCGGAGCGATTATGGTTTGGCTAACCTTTCTCGCTTTGGACTTGTTGATAATTGTCCTAAGTTTCACTTTGCTGGCCAGTACGTCTGCGACCATTGCGGTCTTTCGCTTTAGCAGGGTACGCAGATCTTCAGAATTCATTGCTATAATGAGAGGTCGCTCCGTTACTCGTTGCAATTTATCACGCAGGTCGGAAACCGTAGGTGGGATCTCGTCATCTGAGCTTTCTTCTCTTTGTTTTTGCTCCAGCTTTTATTGTTCTTTGGCTTCTGCGGGGGAGGCTCTATCTCGATTTTGCCACTTTTGACCGACTCAAGGAAGCGTCCAAAAAGGATTTTGCACTCCTTCGTGTCGTGTGATTTAACTTTGTGATACGAGCACCACTTATTGGGTTCAGCAGGGTTCGAACTTGTCGGTTCGTAGGAGCTTGATGGTTTCTGGGCGGAGTCTCAGTCCTAGTGATTCCATCCTTTCTCTCGTACGACAACTGCGGAGCCTGGGGGGCTCTTCTTCGTCGACGACATTCCTTTTACTAGTTGGGTTTCCCGCTGGAAGAGTGCTGGCGAGGTTCCTGACGGGTGTCGTTCGTTCGGGCAGACGTTTGTTTTCCCGCTGCTTCCTTCGCCACCTTCGCCCTGGTGTCCTCTTCCATGCGGATAAAGTTATGGGACCGGGCTATCGTGTCTGACACGGATCTCGTCGGGTGCCGATAGAGGTCGGCTCTGAACTGTGATTCTATGTGGAGGGTGTTCATCAGCGATTCCACAGCTATGTAGTCGGGGACGTCGACCTTAGAGACGATGGCTTTGAACTTCTCCATGAACTCCCGGAGGCTTTGCCCATTAGCATGAGTGAGGTTCCAAAGGTCTATGGCGGTAGCTTCCTGGTGAGTGAACATGATGTAGTTCTTGAGAAAGGCCGTCGAGAGGTCGTGGAAGCAGTCGACGGAGTTTTCTTGGAGACCAGTGAACTAGTTGAGGGCCGGTCCTTCGAGTGTTTCAACTAATAGCTGGCAAAAGCCGGCGTCTTTCTCTTCGTCGGAGAAATTTGCACGTCGCATCGCGATGTTGAAGGATGTGACGTGGGCGGAGGGGTCGAAAACACCATCGAAGGTTGGAAGACGGAGTTTCTCCATCTTTCGGAGTCGAACCCCCGTTATATTTTGGGTGAACGGCGTCCGGAGGAATTCTGCGAGGACGCGCTCGATTTGTGGCGCAGACGTCGTCACTTTATTGATCTTAGAGGCGATGTCGAGGACTGATTGCTTTATGGCGGCGAGTTTGTTTATGGTCTGGGCGTCAGGACTACCAGGGGTTTGAGCCGTATCGCCATTGTTGATATCTTGATCTTCAGCATGCGCTGGGGCCGCGCCGGTCGCTTGGTCTATGTTAAACAGATGTCATCGGCACTGCACCGCCGAGGTTTCAACGTACGCAGCGAGAGGGGTGAGAATTTTTCCGAGAGCCACAATTTGATCGGTCGCCGCCTTCTGGGCTGCGTCTTGCTGAGCGAGACGCGCCATGATAGTTTCTATGGACGCGTGTGGTAGTGGCGCTGGAATAGGCGTAGGCATCATGTCGAGAGCTTTGCGCACTTCTCCGGAAGAAGAACCGTCGTTGCTCGCCGCCATCTTATCGACGTTACTTTGCTAATAGTCCCACGGTGGGCGCCAACTGTTTGAACAGGAAACGATATTTAGTCGTGAAATGATCAACTTCAGATGTGGGTTTAAGCATGTGATGATTTAACAAAAGGACTTATCTCTGCCGTGAAGGGATGGTTGTACGTGACGAGCTGTGAAGCTGGTTCGTGAGGTAAGACTACGAGAATCACATTCCCATCCTCTCCCTTTTGTTCGTGTAAGAACAATAGAGATGTGCTCTCTTCTACTATATATTGTCTTCACGAAGGTGTGTCGAGTTCTCATCCATTCCGATGAAACCAAAATCCATCTTGAAGAGAATCACAAGCTGAGTTCTCGTGACTGCCGAGACCGAATGTCGAGAACGAGAAGAATTGTGATCTCTGCAGTGATCCATTGCGGGAGCTACTGATGAAGGAGATGACGCCATATCTCTTCAATATAATCATGAGGAGCTTGTGCCGGTGGTGGCCAGCCTGTCAGGAGAGCTCTCTTGACGTAGAAGCAAGAGCTTGATGACAGTCTGATGACACTTCCTCGTTGATCTCGAACCGCTCGTGGCAAGACAAAGCCGAGATGAAGAGGAGCCTTTGGGATAGATGCTCATGAGCTCGAACTTCCAACAAGGGCTTGCGAGAGAAGCGACTATGACGAGTTGCGAGCAAGTTCATGAGCATCATGAGGTTGAGCTTCCATCGGTTCTCTCGTGAGTCTGAAGAAGCTCGATGTTGAAGCCACCACCAGCACAAGAATAGCACCAGAACTGTGATGTTACAGGTCGGTGATAACATTTCCACTGGTGATATTGTCATGGTCTGGCCCTGAACATAGAAACATGAGAGACTTCATGTTCTTCATCTTGGAGCAATGGCTGTCGGAGTCAGGAAGAGGTCCAGAGAAACGGTTACTGGCGAGACCAAGAACGCAGCGACCTTGAACGCAAAGACCAGAGCTGTGATGTTCTTGATTGGTGATAACATCTCCGGTGGTGCTATCTGGTGGTCGCAAACATCTGCTCAGACTTGACAAACTCGCCGGAGAAACAGAGATCGCGGTGGTGCCATCGGGTGGAAAGAGGAGAAGCGACGCAATTAGAAGCTCTCTGAATCAATTCCTCGAACAAGACGTGTGCTTGATTCCAGATCGAGAACTCTCACAGCGTCTCTCTTCATCTCCTTCAACACGTTTAGAGAAACTCCTTAGGAATCTCAGAGCTGTTGATCTGTTTATCAATGGTGTCCAAGCGGTTTTGTTGGTTCTTCTCGATGTTCTGTATCATACAGAGAAGTTGCGTCTTCGACGTCATCGATCTCTGTCATCGTCCTCTTCCTATAGCCACAAGATTGATGAAATTCCAAGACTCTAGCTTGACTTCAACAAACCCAGTCCATCTTAGGCATCAGGGAAAATCATGTTTCATGGACTGGAAAGAAGCTCGAGCAGCCCTGAGAGCTTCACCGGCGGACGCAGACTGAAGCAGCACCACATAATCTTCATGAGCAAAGGGATGAGACTACAAGCTGATGAGAATCTTCGGCTCTTTGGTGGGTTCGTCAAAAGCAAAGCTTTTTCGTTGGTTGAAGAAAGCTTCAAACTTTGACCTGTTACGGTCAATATCCCTTGCTCCGTTGAACCAAAGTCGTGTCTTGGTGAAGAAACAAGACGACATTGTTGCTTCATTCTTTTTTTTGTTTTTTTTAAACTAGATCTTGATTCTTCCAAGTTTGATATGCTATGAAGATTGTTCTCCTTGGCCCCCTCCTTCTAGCGCCAACTGTTTGAACCATAAATGGAGTGTTCGTTGGATTCATACAATGAAGAATTTAAGAATTAGATTTCTTAGATTCTTGAGGCTTAAGAGAAATCAACATCGAAATCAAATGGAAAATGAACATCAAAAAGAGTTTATTGATCAATGATTGTATTACAAGTATGATTACAAGTGTAAAGTAAGTCTAAAAATCCATAAACTCTTTACAAGAAGTGTTCTAGATCTAAGTGGAAAAAAGAGAATCTCCCTTGATAAAGAGAGGTATCTCTTTATTTATACAAGGAAGAAGCTAGGGCTTCATAGTAAAATGGACATAATTTATTGTCTAATGGGCCTTGAAAGAGTATGTAAATCCACCCCCAACACTTAGTACTTGTTCCCAAGTACTAATTATATATGCATTCATAAACTTAAGAATTCATGGAAGTAATAATCATATGAAGTCTTAGTCAATACACACTACTTAAATATCTCCATAATACGAAGAGCCGTCGTCGCTTGTTCGTACGTGGTTCACGTAACGTTTCAAGATGTACGAAGGCACGGAGGGCTGTGTACTGGGTGACAATCCAGTTTTGGGTGTTCATAAAGTGATTATCCGAAGGAGATGAATTTTAATTATTTTTATTTATTTTAGTTACCCGCTAAGCTCTTAGCCTTTTGTGGTTTCGGGTTTAGCATATACCTATATATATAAATATAATTATGAACTAAGGACGGGTGATATTTATGTGATGTTTAGGACGAGATTTGTAATGATGGAATATGTACTAGTACTTGAGTGATCATACTTATGCATTATTGTGATTGCTTGTGTTGATGATTTAATGTGTTATGATTATAGATTCACTGAGTATGTTGTTACTCACGACTCATTCGTGTGTGCAGGTAACCATTAGGCGGGAGACTTACTCTTTTGGACTAGAAGGAACGGCGTAATCAGCGGTAGTTTTTGTTGTCCTTGCAACGAACCTTTTGTTGTATATTTACTGTAAAACGTTGTTTGAGGATAGGTCGTAGGTTAAAACTATAATGGTTTGTAACATGTTTAAAAATAGGCCGGCCAGTCTCTTCATGGCTTCCACCGAAAAATTCATGGCTTCCACCGAAAAACCTCCAATCGTCTTTGTCCACGGCCAGCCGAGTTAAATCTCTTGGGTAATTTCTCTTCTTAGTTTTTCTCAGGGTTCGATTTGGGGTTTTTAGGTTTGGGTTTCGATTTGTCTTGACTTTCTGTTTCTGGGTCTAGAATTTATGTCTTGAGTGTCAGTCTCTGTTACACACAATCGATCATATCATCTCTGCTGATATTCTCACCTAGGAGGTTTTGACTATCCAACTTATCTTTTTCTCTGGTTTATCTTGTATCTGTGTAATGGTTCTTTGTATCTGGTCTTCACTATCTCGTTTTCAGCTTGTCTCTGGTCTTGAATATTTTTTTTAATCTTATCTCTGTGTTTTAGTAGCTATTTTATATTGATAATAGTCTCTGTGTGACGTTTTTGTTCTCTGTGTAATGGTTCTTTGTATTATGGTTTAGGGTGTTATGAGGCGGGAGGAGGAGGAGATAGCTCGAAGCATGTCTTCCATTATAAGGATTTTCGTTGTGAAAAGGCTGAGAGGTTCCTGTTGTGTGGAGTTTATCCCTTTTGAAACTTTCTCCAAGCATCTCTTCCATTGTAAGGATTTTCATCATCTTTCAAGAGATTAATAGTGATCAAATTGTTTGGGCTGATTTTCTTTGACATGTCTCAGTGAAAAAATCATTCTATTGTTTAATAATAATCTTGGTAAATGTGTGATGATATATGCAGGGGATAGCCAGACTTGATTCATGTTTCTGTTTACTTATGACCAAAATGTTGATGGTAGTTTACATTGTATGAGAATTCCACATAAGCCTATCAAGGATTCGGCTGCTCATGATTCTTCATTCTTCAGATGATTATACATTTCATTAATAGCTACACATTTGTTGTGAGTTAGAGGAAGCAGTAACTTGATGTATCAGATTGTTCTATATCATGCGATCATTTATGGGTGTATGTTTACATGGCCTTGTTTTTGTGGCAGACTGGGAAGCCCTTGCAGGTCGTGAACCCAGTCAATTACCCTCCGATGAAGACTATTGGACTAAACAAAGGAAGGAGTCAGGTTCTAAGAGCTGTTCTTGAAATCAGGGAAAAGAAAAGAGTCGCCAAGGAGCAGGTGTATCTGGATAACATCCAAGGCAATGATCCTTAAAAAAGATCATTTTTAAGTTTTGAACTTTGGTTTTTCTTGTTCTCTTTTCATTTGTTTTTGTTTTTGTTTTGTCTATATCATGCTTAATGATCTAGTATGTTTGAGGGCTTGTATCACAATTTTTTATTAGTTTTATTCATTTTTATATATTATTTTTCTGACTAATCAAAATATATTGGAAGCTAAATAATTTCTCAAAAAATAATAAATTGTATTATCTACAAATAATGTTAGGAGACTTTTGCATTAATTATGCATAGCATTTCAAAATTGACAGCGCTAGCATAATTAAAATTGGATCGACTAAATATAGTGTTTGCATTTTCACAAACAGTATCCAGAACTAAGAGGTATGTCAACTATACCAGAATCGAAAGAAATGTTATCCTGCTCTGTTATTAATATTCACATTTCTGGTAGTGTCTTACTGTCATTTTCCTCCCATAAAGCAGTTTCTAGCCAATCATCAATACTATTAAATTAGGAACATGTTCAGTTGATATTAATTCAGTCCAATTTAAAATAATACGGCATCTAAATATAACTGGTTATATAACGTTAAATTACACGGCATCTAAATAACAAACCAGTTCCATAACCACTAATGTCCTTTTTTTAAGGACTACGAAGATAACAACTCCTATTTTTCACCTAACCAAATCAATCTTACTAATCTCAATTTCGAATTTTGTCGGGCGATGATCAAAACTTGGGCCTTAGGCCTTGATATGTCACGATTTTTTTAGATAAATACAATTGGTTTTAACTTTTAAACAACTCACGTGGCCCTTTTCATTTATACTGGATCAAAATTTACAAAATTCATATTTAATTTCATGACAAATTATTATGTGTATTTATAACATTATGATGATAATATATGAAATCAAATAATGAAAACTTAATGAAAAACATCTAATTTTATTTATTTAATTACTATGGGAATATTAAAAACATTTCTAGCTATACTTTGTTACTTTTTTTAAAAAAATTATTAATAACTGTTTACAAATATATTACAAAATAAATGTGTGAAATAACTATAGCACATGTATAGTTATCCAACATTATAAATTCAATCAAATTATCAAAACCTCTTCTTAATAAAAATTTATTACAAAAAGAAAACACAAATATCATAACAAAGAAAAATAAAAATGTGAAAATTAAATATCTAAAACTAAAGTAAAACAAAAAATATACTCATCCTTTCAAGGAAGGGTCATAATCTAGTAAATAATTAAAAGAGGAAGCAAGCACACATGCAGCTTGTGATTGTCATGTGCTGTTACTGAAGAAGCTAGGCAAGCAGGCAGGTGCAAGTCATGGGACAGAATAAGTGAACAAACAAGCTGGTGGAGGACATAACTCAGTTCAAAAATTAAATTGTAAGTTGGTCGATCGTTTTAAATAATTTTTCAACCAAATATTCCTTGTCTTTTGGTCTCGTCTTGCCCTTGGAAAATCACGTCCAGTTTAATAAAAATTCGACCAAATATTTAAGACTCGACCAAAACTATCAAGGGAAGGTCTTTCGACCACCAGACAGTCCTGTCGAGAAATTAGTCTACCGGATTGGTTTTTATTTTTATTAATCCTGGTCGAACGAACTAAAAACTGGTCGAGTGAGATTTTTCTCGACCAAAAATTTATTGGCACCAAAAATTTATTGGCTCGTGAGGGTTATTACACTCTTCCCCCCTCAAAAGAATTCGTCCCCGAATTCTCAAAATACAAGTGTACACCCTTTACTGGACGACTGGGGTATTTGAGAAGAGTTATGGGTAATCAGCTCGGAACTTATTTTCATCCTCCCATGTTATAACAACTCTCTGTCACTTTCCCCAAAATACTTGAACTTGCAAAATTTCTCTTTTCTTCAATTTCTTGATACGACGCTCGCCTATCCGCAAAGGACCTTCATGATAGGTTTGTAAAAATTGGGAAGTTAGTTGCTCGTTACATTGGGCCATACCGAATTGTTGCTAGAGTTGGAGAAGTTGCCTATAGACTAGAACTTCCACCCGATATGCCTATGCATCCGGTATTTAATGTATCGATGTTGCGTAAGCATATACCAGATCCGAATATGGCCTAGCCGCAGCGACTAGAGAACTTGCAACCTAATATCACCTTTGTGACACCTCCGATCGTAGATAACCGGAAATGACACGGTCGATGTTCCCGGATGGTCGACCCGAAGTTCTCGGAAAATATCTGACCACTTGGACCAACAACCAAAGATCACAGACGCTCCTATCGGATATCACTTTAGCCTTTTTAACCCGATAAAACAATATTCGATAGTTAGTTCTTCCTGGACAAGGACTAATCCTTATGAGAACTCCTGATTTATAAACATCTTTTAAACATTATTTACTTACATTAAACATCTTACAAAGTGTTTAGTTTTATCCTACGGCCTATCGCCCAACAACGTTTTAAGTAAATATACATAAAAAAGGTACGTTGCAAGGACAACAAAATACTACCGCTGGTTGGCCGCTCCTTCCGTCCAAAAGAGTAAAGTGTCTCCCGCCTAAGGGTTACCTGCACACACAAATGAGACGTGAGCAACTAGTTTACTCAGTGAATCTAGAATCACAACACAATCAATAATAAACCAACCAATTATCAAATGAATATACATGACCATGCAAGTACTAGTACTATACTTTAATATCAATCATCATTGTGAATTCTTATTTTAAATATCACTTCCACAACACCAGCCCGTTACCATACTCATATAATACAATATATAAACTAGATCCGAGAAACCACTAAGGCTAACCGAGACTAGTGAGTTAGCATCACCATCATTGTCGAATGTCTGGTATGAACAATCCGACACTGCATCGTCATGCAGTACACGGTCTCCAGGGAACTACCCCATCATCGTGTCTTCATTAATGCGGGGACTTTAGGGATAGTGAATATAATAAGACTTCACATGATTTTCACTTCTATGATTATTCCCGAATTAATCTGTAATTATTCCTTAATTAATCATAATTAATCCAAGATTAATATTTAATTAAAATAAGATTAATCCTTAATTAAGATTAGTAATTGAGAACAAGTACTAAGATTAAGATTAACCTCACTTTAACATTTTGATTAAATCTTCAAGTAAGTGTTTACAACATCCATCATTTACTTTAATTTAATCATGCACTCTTGTTGATCTAACTCAACATCCATCTAGACTCACCTAAGAGATTAGTTTTGAAACTGGTTGGATACCTAAAGCCTTACTCCACCTCTGACCCAAAATCTAAACCGTTGGATGAACTCAGGTGGTTCTACTCTTCAAGGCAAGCTTGCAGCTGGACTTCTAATCTTTCTCAAAGCAACAAACTGAGCAAGGGTTGAAGATTAGATCACCAACAATTTTTCTTGATTTATTTTCCTGAATTTTTCTCACTGATTTTCTGTTCTTCTTTCTCTCTGAAATTCTCTTGATTTTTCTCTAAGTTTCCGGACGTGGGAAGCATCTGGAGAAGGGTTAAATACAACATGTGGTAACTTCACATGAAGTTTTAGCTCATAACAAAGCTTGTCTGAGAGCAGACAGCTGGCAACCTGTTTCATCATCTACACCATACTGTTCTTTCCCTTCCATGAAGCAGTTTCCAGCCAGTCATAAATAATAAAAGAGGAAGCAAGCACACATGCAGCTTCTGATTGTCATGTGCTGTTACTGAAGAAGCTAGGCAAGCATGCAGGTGCAAGCCATGGGACAGAATAGGTGAACAAACAGGCTGGTGGATGACATAACTCAGTTCAAAAATTATTTTGGAAGTTAGTCGATAGTTTTAAATAATTTTTCAACCAAATATTCTTTGTCTTTGGCTCTCGTCTTGCCCTCGGAAAATCTCGTCCAGTTTAATAAAGATTCGACCAAATATTTAAGACTCGACCAAAACTATCAAGGGAAAGTCTTTCGACCACAAGACAGTCCCGTCAAGAAATTACTCTACCGGGTTGATTTTTTATTTTTATTAATCCTGGTCGAACCAACTTAAAACTGGTCGAGCTAGATTTTTCTCGACCAAATATTTATTGGCTCGTGAGGATTATTACAGGGGGTGTCACAAAGGTGCAAAATTTCTTTCTTCCTAATCGATTACAAACACCATAAATACTTAGTGTGGGTTTAGGATCCACATTTTGGCAGCGTATGTGGGGAAGATTACAAAAACGCATCCTTTCTAAGAACCCGATCTAATGTTCGAAAGCAGACAATGGATCCCTCTCTCACCGAACCACAAGTCGATGCTGTCGATCTTCCCGGATCTGAAACTACCAATGAGACTGATAACTTGCTCACTGATAAAGAACAAAGCAAATCAGTCGTGGCCAAAAAGACAAGCCTGCCGTAGAGGGCATCGAATCCCTTAAATATCTTGGGATACTCTACGATCCCCAAACAAGAAACTGCCTCATCCAAAGGAACCCACTACCAAAGGACAACATTCTTTTGCAGTAAACAGCCCGAGAAAAAACAAGTCATCCACTCATCACCCTAGCAAATTTTTCTCCTTCCACAACCGAAAATGTCATTCCACAGAAGAATGCCGAGCTGTACTAAGAAATAAAATGACAAATACGAACAAAATTAAAATGATTCCAAAAAGAGGAATTTGGGTAACGCCGAAAAACAACTTTAAAACGAAAAACGCATGCATCAAAAGAAATTGAGAAACCGAAGAGGATTCACCGAGTTCACATCCACCAGCCCGTAAAAGAGTTGATATGATCCTTTGGGGGGAGAACAATCCAAAAAAGTGAACGATTCATTGGAAGGTTCTACCTTCAGGCCTAGCTGGTCTGCCATAACTCTAGGTAAAATGCTGACTGATGCTCCTGTGTCACACAATGCATGTGGGAACTCAATACCTTTGACCAGACATGATATTGCAAACTTCTCAGGATCACTCTTCTTCTTCAGTGTGATCCTATTCTTCATCTTTTCTCTGACCTGATGGAACATTCTCCTAATGTCCTCTTCAGTCTCCTTGGTCTCTCTAAAGAACATCCACAATCTGTGGGTGAAGTAGGCTTCCTCGAAAGGTTTCTCCAGTGGAATACTAAGGACTCTCTTAAGAAAACTTTTCATCTCCTTCACATTAGTTCCCCTTTTCAGAAGCTTAGCAACCTTTTCCTTTCGTTTCCTCAAGGTTCTCCTTATAGGAGCCTTATCAACTTCCATAGGCTCTGGTGCGTCTTCTGAATGTGTATTGGTGGTCTCTGGTGGGTTAGCTGAAGGTTTTGGTTGTGGTCTGAGTGCATTGATTCGTGCGCTATCAATCTTTGGCATCTTCATTCGAAATGTGAGAGGTGCTCGTCGATAGATGGTTACTGGAGGTTGTCAATCGGCGGTGGTCTCTCGTTGTCGATCGACGGCTGGCTCAGTTTGTCGATCGATGTTAATACATAAAGGGTTGGGTGGATGTGGGTGTCTTGCTGCGAACTCCTCGTGGGTCATGATCCTCACGGCATTGCACGATGCAACCGACTCTGTAGGTGTCAATGATGGCATTCACGTGGTGCTTCATTGCATCATCTTATATCCCCTTGCTAAAGCTTCTTGCTTCTTAACAGCTTCTCATGTCTGAACTACCTGCATCTCCAACTTCTTCAGATGAGTGCTCAAAGTCTCAAACTTTGTGTTCAGATTGTTGTAGACAGAATCAATCTTCCCATTGAAATCTACCATCAGGTTCTGCTGTCCTTCAAGCACCCGATCAAGCAATGCTTCGATCTTGCTCTCTTGAGTCTGTGGTGGTGGTTTCTGGTAAGATGAATTTACATAACTCCTGTTGTTGTTGCCGCTGTAATTTTGGTTGTAGGGTTTCTGGTACTGTGAACTCTGGTTGAAATTACTCCTCTGTCCATTGCCATATAAGTTTCCACCCTGGTTTCCAGACCTCTGAAATCCAGTTCCACCGATGAAGTTCACATCCTCCTCTACTTCTGCTCTGTCCTATGCGTCTACAGCATCTGCATCCTCTACTAAATAAGCATGTTTCCTAAGAAGCTTGTGACCATCTTTGCTTTCACCTCATCCATCTGATCCTTCCCAAGGATGCCTGCAGATTTCCTTCTCTCAAAATCAGTGTTCTTGGTGCTATTGATGGATGCCAAGTTCTCAATAAGTCTTACAGCCTCTTCTGGATTTCTAGTATTGAAGTTCCCTTCGCTGGATGCATCAAGAGCCATTTGATATTGCACTGCGATGCCTCTAAAGAAAGTGCTGAGCAGCTGCACTTTATTGAATCCATGGTGTAGACAATCTCTCTGGTAAGACTTGAATATGATCCAAGAGCTTCTGAATGACTCTGTAGGCTCATGCGTGAATGTAGCAATCTTGCTCCTCAAGTCTTCTGCGCGGGCCTCATGAAAGAAGTTACGCAGGAATGCGTTCTTGATGTCGGCCCAAGATTTAAGAGATCCTGGTGGTAACTGCTTAAGCCAATGCGAAGCATCTCCAGCAAGTGAGTACTTGAAAAGCTTGCATAATAGGTAGTCCTAAGGGACTCCATTGACTTTGATAGAAGATAATAAGATCCTCGAACCACTCCAGATGGTCCATAGGATGTTCGTGAGATAACCCACAGTAGGGTGTCTGTCCCACGAGTGTGTAGTACTGCGGCTTCAAATCGAAATCTCCCCTCTGGATAGCTGGAGGACGAATAGCTGATCTGTTGGCATAGAACTGATCCGGACAGTTGTAATCAGCCAACGTTCTAGGTCGAGCAGCCTCATCTACAGGTTGAGCAGTTCATGTAGCATCAATATCAGGCTCAGGGATTACACTCTCTGCTGTATTACACATATGACCCTCCTGGTCATGCAGGTCTCCATTCTAATCTCGCACAAGAACTAAAGTCGCAACCATATCTCGCGGCTCAGTATCGATCGATGTTCGGGATGAAGTATCGATCGATGTCGGATGGGAGATATCGATCGACGGAAGAGTAGCTTCGGTCGACGGTGGTGAGCGAGGGTCGGTCGACGAAATTGGTGCCTGGTTCGACGGTGGTTGGCGAGTGTCGATCGATGAACTAGTGTAGTTGTCGATCGATGAGGAGCGTCTTCCCTTGCGGATCGAACGTTCCAAGCTTGCAGGATCTGATGAGAATAGCAGTTGTGTTTCCTTGTTGCTTCTGGTACTGCCGGGCATGCACCTGAAAAGAGAAGAAAAATTTTATGTCGGAAAGTAGTTTAAAGAAGTAACCTAGACTAAATCTATAGGCGATCAAACCTCCCCGGCAACGGCACCAAATTTGATCTCACTCAAATTACCCTAAGGAGTGAATTATTCTCTCAAATAAGAGGTTCGATTTTAGTACTTAGAGATCGAATCCACAAGGAGCTAGGGAACCTAATAAATCTAATTAGAGTGATTAAGCTATGTTGATTATGTTCAAATGTAAATAAGAAGGTTGTGAGCAAGGTAGTTGCTCGATTGATTTGATTGGGTTTTCACAATTAAATAAAGTAGCTAAACTTAGGGTTTTTATTTAGGTAAACAAGATTATAATCATAAAGATGCTTAATAGTTGTATGCATGATATTATAAAGCTCAATCTCTTAATAACAAACCGATCGGCGTTCTCTTTCTAGGTTTGTCTATTGACCAGATGAAGTGTCGATCGATGATTCTAGAGGAATATCGATCGATACACCTTTCGCACCATCGATCGATTATTCTAAGGAATATCGATTGACGAGCGTTAGTCAAGCTTTACGCACGAGTTGAATAATGCTCACTAGGCTTCCTAGATCAGCTTTCGCCTTACTCTAGCAATCATAGCTCAATTAGGACGGATTCGGGGTGAGATGCAAGTGATAACATGCGTCTACAACTCCTAGGTCAAGTTCTAGCTAGCTACACTAGAAACATGCATTAATGACAATCCTAATGATGAATATCACAACTAGCAATCTATAGTTGGGGCTACTCCCTCATAACCTATTTAAACCATAAACCTAACAATAGAACTACTCAGACATAGCTAAGCAATTCATAACAGCAATTAGGTATAAAAACTGCATAGATAGATAGATAATAATGGAGCTCCAATCACAAATCACTTTGGATCTTGTCTCCAACTCTACTAAAATCCTAGAAAACCTCTACTGTGAACATAATAAAACAAGAAAGCACACCTTGTCTCTAACATGTTGGCAAGCTATAAATATTAGGTTAAAACTCGCCAGGGGTAATCTTGTAAATTAGTGAAGTCTTGGGCTCTAAGTCGGCTGGAATCAAACGGGCTTCTGCGTGCTTCGCTGTCGATCGATGTCACATGGTGTGCATCGATCGATTATTCCTTCTAAATGTAGACCGCTAGTTTTGCTCGAGGGTCAGCTCGGATGCTTTCTCTTTTTATCTCCAAAATCATCATTTTCTTCCAAATCACTCCTGAACCTATAAATATCCTAAATAGACTCTAGAATATAGTAATTAGTTATTAAAACACTTATAAACCATGGCTAAAAGTGGGTAAAATCCATGGTCTATCACAACCTCTATCTGTTTGGGAGCCCATAATGCTACCCACTTCCTCCAAAGAAAAAAATCGAATTCATTTACATGGGTTTTAAAATTTTTAATTTCCTTCAGTTAGATAAAAACATAACAAGGAAGGGCTGCAAACAACGTAGGAAAACGAGCACCAATCACTGGATCTGACCACGAGATATCCTTTCACGAACACGAGACTGTTGACCACGACAACTGTTGACCACGACAAGCCTCACAATGTTACCTTGATCATACGTATTGACGTTGGGGGACGAAATTTCTCACGAGTGTGGGAACCGAAATTTGCACTGTCGATTTCCGTTTAAATTAGGAAACTAGTAAAATCCTAATTTTCCAGAGGTCCCGAATATCTGCTAATACCACACACCAAGCAATCAGAACACGAAACGAGAACAGTAATAAAATAAGAAATCGAAAAAGAGAGCAAAATAGTTCTTATTCTGAATCTGCGTTTGAGCGTTTACAACAAGATAAGTGCCTGGACTACGAGAGCTGTCGGCGAGATTCCTAGTTCTAAAACCCTAAGACGGCAAAAACCTAATTGAGTCGCAGCTCGAATAACAAAAACGAAAAATTACCTAAAATCGCTCTAAGTGCTAAGTTTGTTGTGTCAAAGTTCTCTCCTGTGCCTCTCGCCTAGGACTCCTTATATACTCGCTCCAAAGTCAGTTTACGCTTTTCCCCTTCTGCCCTTAAGCCGTCATAGCTTAAAAATGGAGATATTCCATTTTTCCCGATCTTCATAGTTATCTTCCAAAACTTCGTATTTATCCGCGGAAACTTGACATTATCTTTCCTTGCGAACCAAGCATAAACCATCCTATGGTTCATGGGCTTTTGGTTAAGAAATCGTAAGTGGGCTTCGATTCGCGTCTTAGATCTCTTTGGGCCGTCTTTTGACTCGAAACGTTTATTACGGCTTCTTTCGATAAAAAACGAACTTTTCGCGGTTTTTATCGTAAAGTTCGATTGATGAGTTCAAATGACGAGAAACATGAAATGGGTTTGCTACGGTCTTCGGGAGATAGTATCAAAGAGTAGACGAGAATGCATGGATTTGTGTCGTATCGATGTTTCGGGAAAGCTCGATCGCTTCGTAGCGATCAAAACATGCACGTGCTTGATCGCTACGTAGCGACCGAGCTTGGCTCGGGCTCGATCGCTACGTAGCGACCGAGCTTGGCTCGAACTCGGTCGCTACATAGCGACTGAGCATGTCTCGGACTCGGTCGCTACATAGCGACCGAGGGGGACGCGTGCTCGGTCGCTACGTAGCGACTGAGCTTGGCTCGAGCCCGGTCGCTGCATAGCGACCTTATTCTGGTCTTTCTCCGATGCTTTGCGAGCGTGTTTTCGCCGTAAGGCTCTTCGTAAAAACAAATCTTTTTCGAAAGTATACTTGTCGTAGAAATATTCTCATTTACATGTTCGGACATTTGAATGTTAACTTCGTCGTAACCGTTTTTGACCCCAACAGTCAGCCCCCCAGCTCGTTAGAATCGTTGATCGGGACGAGATTCTAGCGTGCGGTTTGCCGATTTAGGCAAAGATAGGTGTATTGGACGAAGTTTGCATTCTGAATTCCGCGGAGGAAAGTCATCGAGAAAATATATGTTTATAAAAATCGAAATCCTAAGCTCATTCTTCTATAAGTAGTGAGCTCCTATCATTCATTTCTTTCACACTTTCCTTCCTTTAAATCTTCTCTAGCTTCTCTCCTAAACTTTAGCTTTCAAGATGTCTTCTTCCCAAGGTAACAAGAGAAGTTCCGACGTTGAAATGGGCGAGGCCACCTCCCAAGCTCCGGCTCCGGCTTCCTCCGTTGATGTGCCAGCTTGCATCGCCGGCCATCTTTCCTTTCGAGAGAAATAACCTCGCCGCAAAGCCGAAAAGGAGCCAGTCCAAGCTGGTACCGAGTTCCCATCCTCTTCTGCTCTGGCCGTTGCTCCGGATCATGGAGCTGAGGTTCAGGTTCCGCAGAACGCAGGACTGCGGAACTCTCGTTGATACGAGCGTTCCGTGTGTTCCGGATGCTTTGGTTCATCCCGCCGGATCGTCTACTACTCCGATTCTTGTCGAGGACAAAGAGAGGGCCGCCGAGTCTATGCCTCCTCCTCCGGCTAGGAAAGAGATCGTCCTAGCGCTGCGTGCTCCCAGCGCTGCTCCGGTCGCTCAGCCTAAGGGCCGGAAGAGGAAGTTTACCAAGGGCGGTGACGGGGAATCTTCGCAGCAAGGAGGCTCGAATCTGGCGTCGGGGCTCCGCGGAAGGGTTTGTCGCTCATTTTGGACTTTTACGATTAGCTCGTCGGATACTTCCATTTTTTTTTAGCTTTGCTTCATTTTGTATCTCTAACTGTTCTCTCGTCTCGCAGTTCATGTCGCTGATCAGCGGGATGATCAGCGAGTGCGGTTCTGACTCCAGTCGTCTTGCTGGGGAGTTGACGGAGATGCAAAGCAGATGGTCTGAAACTGAAGCCATGCTGACGGCTGTCAAGGATTCTCATTCCAAAAAGGTGTCCAAGCTAGAGGTCGAGAGGGACCTTGGGAAGACGGCGAGCTCTCTGCTTAAAGAGAAGAAGGCCAGGAAGGCCAAGTCTTCGGAGGTGTGTCGATTTCAGCGTCAGATCGAGAGTGACGTTGGATCGACGAGCTGCGGGATCGAAGAGGCCAAAGATGCTCTCCGCGCTGAGTTCCAGGCTCATTTGGCGAAGACCTCTGCCTTTCTTGGCTCCCTCGAGTGCATCCGCGGCAGGGATTTGGCCTTGGCGACTGTCGAGGGCGGGATGGCCATAATTCGGGCACTTCAGAGCGAGACTCCTCCTTCCTTAGAGGCCGAAGAGACCAGGTTGTCTGGTTGCAAGGGAGATTCAGCGGCCGTGGATGGGGATTTTGATCTCATCCTGGCTGACCTAAAATCCACGTGCTTCCTTCTGACGTGTTCAGAAGACCCAGAGGGGAAAAATCCTGTGGTCGGGGAAAACAGAGGCGACGCCGCCCCGCGCTTGGACGAAGTGATGGGCGACGAGGAGGCTTGAGTCCAGAAGATGACCATGGTTTCGATCTCTTGTGAGAGATTTTTTTTTTGTGTTGATGTTTTGGCCTTAAATGGCTTCATTTCATGCTTCGGGACTGACCGTTTGTGGCTTTGAATCCCTGCTGTTTTGCGGCTTTCTTTTTATGAAAGGATGATCAATTTGCGTTTTCATGAGTTAGCGTACGGTGTGGAAGGAAGATGATGAGTTGTCGTCTCATATCCTTCTTCGATGTGAAATGCTTTGTTCGCGATCTGTTTCAAGAGTTTTTCCGCGAGATCTAGATTTCGCGGGATATCTGAAGATGTTGAGTATAAGCATAGAGGCATGGTTTAGGATCTCGTATCTTTTTGATATCATGCCTTGAGATGTTAGAGACCAGTGCGCTGGGTTTAGGGCAAGACCTAGGTTTACTATCGATTTTAAGATTTATGCGGTGACTAGCCGGCTATCGATTTATCTGTTGCGATTTTAACCTGATTCGTACCGATTTAAAGTCCGCGATAGGTTCTCGGCTTATACGACTTGTCTAATATGAATCGAGCATCTCTCCAGAGACAATTTTTAAGCCAACTGGAAGTGCTATACCAAAATTTTGGATTTTTTTTATAGCGCTATTATCCTTGTGTCGGATGTACGAGAGTCATCTTCGTGAGATGGCTATGTCTGTTTAGGACGTTTAAGAATTCGATGTGATCAGCAACGAACTTGGTGGTAGATATTGTCGTTTGGGTCTTTGCGAAAAATATGTGTTTGGTTGAGACGTTTAACGTGTATGTTGTTTTTCGTGACGAGGGTTTTGTTTTTTCGGGCGGGAAACAACTCTTAAAGCGTTTTTTGCGACGTCTCGCAATGCCAAAGGTTGATTTTTTCCCTAACGACTGGTTTATTCTCGAGTTTTTTTTTTTTTAGGACTCAGAAATAATTTTGCGGATGAAGATGATTTGCTTGGTTAAAAAGTTCCAGAAATATCGAGAAAGTGGCCAGAACTTTCGAAATTGAGAGTATACGAGTATACGTACCCTCTTCCCCCCCCCCTTTAGCGAGGGGGGACAGCTGAATTCGTCTTTCGACAAACTGCCTACGTACTCTTTATGGAGATTAAGCCGTCTCGTAGTTCGGTAGTCGTGAGGTGGTTTGTTTCGTGATAGTATTTTTTGAGATGCATTGCGTTCCAGGTTCTCGGAATTTTTACACCTTGCATGTTGGTTATTTCCTAGGAACCTGGTCGAACGACTTTTTCGATCTTGTAGGGTTCTTCCCAGTTTCCTCCAAGTTTTCCCGCGTTTCGCTCGGCGGTGTTTTGGAAGACATTGCGAAGGACCAAATCCCCTTCGTTGAATATGCGAGATTCCTAGTTTTAAAACCCGAAGACGGCAAAAACCTAATTGAGTCGCAGCTCGAATAACAAAAACGGAAAATTGCCTAAAATCGCTCTAAGTGCTAAGTTTGTTGTGTCAAAGTTCTCTCATATGCCTCTCGCCTAGGACTCCTTATATACTCGCTCCTAGGTCGGTTTACGCTTTTCCCCTTCTGCCCTTAAGCCATCATAGCTTAAAAATGGAGATATTCTATTTTTCCCGATCTTCGTAGTTATCTTCCAAAACTTCGTATTTATCCGCGGAAACTTAACATTTATCTTTCCTTGCAAACCAAGCATAAACAGTCCTACGGTTCATGGGCTTTTGGTTAAGAAATCGTAAGTGGGCTTCGAGTCGCGTCTTAGGTCTCTTTGGGCCGTCTTTTGACTCGAAACGTTTATTACGGCTTCGTTCGATAAAGAACGAACTTTCCGCGGTTTTTATCGTAAAGTTTGATTGATGACTTCAAATGACGAGAAACATGAAATGGGTTTGCTGCGATCTTCGGGAGATAGTATCAAAGAGTAGACGAGAATGCATGGATTCGTGTCTTATCGATGTTTCGGGAAAGCTCGATCGCTTCGTAACGATAGAAACGTGCACGTGCTCGGTCGCTACGTAGCGAACGAGCTTGGCTCGAGCTCGGTCGCTACATAGCGACAGAGCGGGACGCGCGCTCGGTCGCTACGTAGCGACTGAGCTTGACTCGGGCTCCGGTCGCTACGTAGCGACTGAGCTTGGCTCGGGCTCGATCGCTACGTAGCGACCGAGCTTGGCTCGGGCTCGGTCGCTAAGCAGGACGCGTGCTCGGTCGCTACGTAGCGACCGAGCTTGGCCCGAGCCCGGTCGCTGCGTAGCGACCTTATTCTGGTCTTTCTCTGATGCTTTGCGAGCGTGTTTTCTCCGCAAGGCTCTTCGTAAAAACAAATCTTTTTCGAAAGAATACTTGTCGTAGAAATATTCTCATTTACTTCTTCGGGCATTTGAATGTTATCTTCGTCGTAACCGTCTTTGACCCCAACAACGAGTGATAGTCGATACTGGAAGCTCGGACGACAACATTTTCTACGACGCCTTCAAAATAATGGTCTATACCAAGTGCCTACTAAAAGAGGAATTAACACCATTATCGGCTTTGCTGGTGAAATGACATATTCCCTCGGATCTATCGAATTTCCTGTAACTGTGGGAGGTGTTCGACAAATCATCGAATTAATCGTCATAGATCGGCCAGCCCCTTTCAGTGCCATACACGGCAGGCCATGGCTTTATAGCATGAAGGTTATGCCATCAACCTAACATAAATGCCTAAAATTTCAGACTCCAAAAGGTATCAAGACCATCTGTGGAAGACAAAAGAGCTCGAGGACGTGCTATATGACCAGATTCAAAGACATCAAATCTTCATTTGTATATTCGACCTAATATACCGCAGGTCAGGCTGCCACTAAGCCCAACATCTCAACCTACTTAGAAAATAAAACACATGCACTATAGCGCCATCACCAAAAATAAATCACGACGTCATAATCAAACATAAAAACAATATAACTATGTTAGGCTTCATCATTCGGCGAGGGTACGTGGGCAGCTGAAGATCGAACACAGCCACCTTCCCCCAGTAAAACCTTTGCGTCATACAAACTCAGGAATGCACCATTCCGAGAAAATTCAAGTTCTACTCCCCATGCAAAAAAACACCAAAACCAAAGAAGGTCGGTCAAACATCCTAAAAGGCTTTTAATGCATTTCGACATTCTCTTCGAAAATACTGACAACCCATATAAATTATTTAATAATGAAAAACCTCTCTTAGAATCTGAAAACCACTATTAGTCCATCCGGTTCCTCACCATATCCAAACGAACTTCCGATAGAGACAACCAAGTTTCTGGCCTTTCCTTCTCTCACACTACCACCTCCTCCTCCGCCCATCAACTTCAATGGTCCACTGACCAGCGGAGAGAAAAAGGTGTACGATAAATTACCCCCTTATGTAAACACAATCTCGGATTACATCCTTTAGCGAAATGGAGACAACCTCAAACCTTACAAGATGGACAACATTCACGACTACCTACGTTACAAGCTGGAGGTTGTGAGGACGCTCTTCTCTGTCTAGCCTTCCACTAGTCAATATCAGAGGAAGAAGCTAAAGTATAAGAAAATTTGTAACTTCTATAAATAAAAGAGTTGAGGTCCAATAAAATTATGATTAATTTTTCAACTCGCAAATTCTCGCTTCACCCAATAATACGACCATTAAAATCACGACGTCATAATCAGACATAAAAACAATATAGCTATGCTAGGCTTGATCCCTCGGCAAGGGTTCGTGGGCAGCTGAAGATCAAACACATCAACCTTTCCCCAGTACAACCTTTGATCATACAAACTCAGGAATGCACATTTCCGAGAAAATTCAATTTCTACTTCCCATGCAAAAAGACACCAAAACCAGAGAAGATCGGTCAAACACCCTAAAAGGCCTTTAATGCATTTTGACATTCTCTTCGAAACGACTGACCATATAACTTATTTAAGAATGAAAACCCTCTCTCAGAATCTGAAAACCACTATTAGTTCATCCGGTTCCTCACCACATCCAAACAAACTTCTGGCAAAGACAACCAAGCTGGTGGCCTTTCTTTCTCTCACACTACCACCTCCTCCTCCGCACATCAACTTCAATGGTCCACTGACCAGCGAAGAGAAAAAGGTGTACGATAAGTTACCACCCTGTGTAACACAATATCAGATTACATCCTTTACCGCAATGGAGACAGCCTAAAACCTTAAAAGATGGACAGCATTCACGACTACCTACGTTACAAGCTGGAGATTGTTAGGACGCTCTTCTCTGTCTAGACTTCCACTATTCAATAGCATAGGAAGAAGCTAAAGTATAAGAAAGTTTGTAACTTCTATAAATAAAAGAGTTGAGGTCTGATATACCATGGATTTATCAACTTTTAGCCATGGTATATGAGTGTTTTAGACTATATTATATGGGTTTAGAGTATGTTTTAGAGTGTTTTCAGGTTCAGGTACGTTTTGGTGAACTTTGGTGATTTTGGGGTATTTTGAGTGCTGAACTGCACAGACGTGTCAGATTTTTAGATATGGTACGATTGAGCTGATCTTTTAACCAAAGATGTAGCTTTGAGCTAGCTTTACAATGCCATCAGTTTGAGGTCAATCCAACGGTTAGATCAGAAGTTATGCATGTTTTACTGAAGAGTGGTCAGTTTGTCTCGCAAGAGAGAGCTGTCGAGAAGGTGAAAGAACGTCGATTTACGGTACACCCTAGGTGTCAATCGACGGTGATGCCAGAACGCTGGCCGAGTATATTTCAAGACCGACTTAAGCCAAGAGACAACCAAAAATTACCAGAATACCCATGGATGACCGAAAATCCTATTTATGTATTTTCTAAGCCATTGTTGACGGCTACGCTTTCTTTACTTCATTGTTCTTAGTTTATGTTAGGAGAGAAGGTAGGAACTTCTTCAGAGTCCTCGTGGAACTCCTTTGGTTTTTATATCTATTGCTATTTCATCTATTCTTTCTATGGTTTTCTGTGACAACTATCATGCTTGAATAGATCTACCTAATAGATTTAGGGTTCAAATAGTCACGAGAGATTAGCCCAAAATATAAAACTGCTAAGTTGTTTGGATATCCATCAATTGAATTGCCTTTAATGCTTGTGTTCTAGAGTAGCTAACTATGACTGTGTTCTTAGATAATTGGGCGCAAGTGGAAGCATGGTCCTTTGTCTGATCTAATTCATATTGTGCTAGGATTGCTAGAAATAAGCGACATCTGATTAAGTTAAACCTAGCGAACACGTTCTAACCCCCTCGCTAAAGCTTGCTAGAAGGGACGTCGATCGACAACTCCACAGTTGCATCGATCGACAAGCCGAAAGGTGTATCGATCGACTATCCATTGATAGCATCGATCGAAAATTTCTCAAGACCAACAAACGACAGTTGAGGTCTTAGATCTAGACAATAGATAATCTAAAAAAAGGGAAGCTGATCGATTAATTCTTAGTTTGAGTTCTAGAATATCCTGATTGTTTGAATAGAATCCTAAACGCCTTTCATAACTGTTCAAAACCTCAATCAACCAACCGAGCAACTGCCTTGCTCACCACTACAATTTATATTACAAATACTTGCCTAGCTTAATCAAAAACTATTTAGATCTATTGTGTGTCCTAGCTCCATGTGGATTTGATCCCTAAGTACTACAACTCGACCTCTTATTTGAGAGAGTACAAATCACTTAGGGTAATTTGAGTGATATCAAGGTCCAATAAAAGTATGATTATTTTTTCAATTCACAAATTCTCGCTACACCCAATAACACGACCATTAAAATCACGACATCATAATCATACATCAAACAATATAGCTATGTTAGTCTTGATCCCTCGGCGAGGGTACGTGGGCAGCTAAAGATCGAACACAGCCACCTTCCCCCAGTAAAATCTTTGCATCATACCAACTCAGGAATACACCTTTCCGAGAAAATTCAAGTTCTATACTCCCCATGCAAAAAGACACCAAAACCAAAGAAGGTTGGTCAACACCCTAAAAGACCTTTAATGCATTTTGACATTCTCCTCAAAACGACTGACAACCCATATAAATTATTTAAGAATCTGAAAACCATTAATAGTTCATCATGTTCCTCACAACATCCAAACAAACTTCTGATAGAGACAATCAAGGTGTTGGCCTTTCCTTCTCTCAAACTACCCACCTCATCCTCCGCCCATCAACTTCAATGGTCCACTGACCAGCGAAGAGAAAAAGGTGTACGATAAGGTGTAAACACAATCCCGGATTACATTCTTTACCAAAATGGAGACAACGTCAAACTTTACAAGATGGACAGCATTCACGACCACCTATGTAACAAGCTGGAGGTTGTGAGGACACTCTTCTTTGTCAAGATTTCCACTAGTCAATAGCAGAGGAAGAAGCTAAAATATAAGAAAGTTTGTAACTTCTATAAATAAAAGCGTTGAGGTCCAGTATAAGTATGATTAATTTTTCAACTCGCAAATTCTCGCTACACCCAATAACACTACCGTTTACTGATTCTAGTCCCTGATCAAGCCTACAAATGTAATGAAACTGAAAAATTAATTTTCTACAAATGTAACCAAACTAAAAATATATTGTTCAAAAATTAAAAAAATATAAGAAAATATTTATAATTTAATTTGTACATATTTTGAATTAAATTTTATATAGCATAGTCATCATTCTCTTTAAAACCCAAAATTAAACATAATTAAGAAAACATATTTAATTTAATCATGTACTCATACTTAAATATAAATTACATAAAAATATTTAAAGTTAGAAATCACTTACAAAAATATAAACTATGTCAAGTAAAATTATGTCAACTAAATAACCACGCGCTTTAAAAATACAGGTCAAATTCATTTACTACTTTGTGTGAAGGTTGAGATGAAAAAATTATATAACAACAAAATATTGAAAATGAAATTTTAAATCAATTAGCTTTCATCTAACTTTAAAATATTTAGATTCAAAAATCCCATATCATAAGTTAAAATTCTCTTCAATTCCGCAAACTTCAGTCAATCTATACAACTTGATGGGTTGATGGGAGCAAGGAACCGTCGCACAAGAATCTCACCTCTTCACTCGGAGGTGGAAGCATTAATATGGACAATGGAGTGTACGAGGAATTTACGTCAGTTTCAAGTCACGTTTGCAACGAATTGTTCTCAATCGGTGACGATGGTTTCGAAACCAGATGAATTGCCAGTGTTTGCAAGTTATTTGGAAGATATCAAGAGTTTGAAAGAAAGTTTTCTAAACTCAGAGATCATTCATGTACCTCAGACGGAAAATTTAAGGGCGGAGAGTCTAGCACGCAGTGTCAGAAAACAATTGTCTTTCATCATTCACATGGATGAAAGTTACCAGCTTTTTTTGCAGAGTTAGTCTGAATATGTATATGTTGATGACCAAAAAAAAATCTATACAACTTGTTAAAGTAAACCATCTACACAAATTTTAAAATCATTTTAAAAATACATAAATTAGGAACAATAATTGTAATTTCTTTTAAATAAATATTGACTAAATTTTAATCATGCATTTTCGAATCGAGGATCAAAATCTAGTTGGCAGTGAAAAATCATAATTAAAGTTGAATTTATAAACCAGTTGTTGATTAAAATTAAAAAATCATAAATTTATTTTGAGTCATAGAAAGTATCCCTTTGAGTGGGATACAACTGGTTGACAAAGACGGATGGCATTTCATAAATAATGGAAAATACACGGTGAAATCTGCGTACCAAGTAGAACGTGTCTACCCTGACAAGGATAAACCATTACCAGTTTTTGGTCTTTCGGTTGATATTTTGAAGGCGTTTTGCTGGAAAATAAGATGTCCAGCGAAAATGAAGCATTTCTTATGGAAAATAGTATTAGGATGCATTGCAGTTAAGAAAAACTTGCAAGAAAGGGGGATGCAAGGGGATATTTTCTGTGCAAGGTGTGGAGAACGGGAGGAATCAATAAACCATGTGTTTTTTGAATGTCCACCGCGATACAAGTTTGGGCACTCTCAAACATCTCATCGAATCCAGCTGTTTTCCCTAATCCATCATTTTTCGAGAATATGGATCATTTGTTTTGGAGAGTTGTTCCACCAAATGGAGGATCATCAATTTGCTTGGATATTATGGTATATTTGGAAGGGAAGAAATAATAAAGTTTTTAGTAATATAGATATTGATCCTAGGGACACTTTAAAATTGGTAGAAATGGAGTTTCTATTGTGGATTGAAGCACATGTTTCATTGGCACAA
The DNA here is from genome assembly GCF_000695525.1 of Brassica oleracea var. oleracea. NCBI lineage: Eukaryota > Viridiplantae > Streptophyta > Magnoliopsida > Brassicales > Brassicaceae > Brassica > Brassica oleracea. The sequence goes on along the minus strand of NC_027754.1, from coordinate 8,046,676 downwards.
AGGGTTTCCCAAAATATAGAGGTCGAGGCCACAAATCTACCGATCATTCTAGGTATATGGTGCTTTACAGATGAGTCATGGAAAGATGAGAAGATTTTTTCAGGACAAGGATGGTATGTCACTTTGGAAGGTTTTGATGGTTTGATGGGCGCAAGGAACATAAGGGCGAGTCTGTCACCCCTTCACGCGGAAGTGGAAGCGCTTATTTGGACAATGGAATGTATGTGGAATCTACGTCAGTTTCAGGTCACACTTGCAATGAATTGTTCTCAATTGGTGAAGATGGTTTCAGAACCAGAAGAATGATCAACTTTTTCAAGTTATTTGGAAGATATCAAGATCCTGAAGGAAAGTTTTAACAACTCGAACATCATTCATGTACCCATAACACATAATACACCGGCGGATTGTGTTGTACGAAATGCCAGGAAGCAATCGTCTTTTATCGTTCACATGGATGCAGAGTTACCGGTTTGGTTTGCAGAGTCTTAGAAGTCAGTATATGTTGATGACCAAAAAAAAAATCATAAATTTATTTTTGAAATAATTAATTGCAGGCTATAACGGCCGGGTTATAATTTAGTTTTCAAAACATGTAGAAGTCAATAGTCTCCAAAATATATAAACCCAGCTCAAGCCCAAGCCCAAGCCTCAAAAGCTTGACTGATAGACACCTAAAGCAAATATATCGTCTTGTCTAGGGGAGAGATATCCCCAATTGGCATCGGGTTAGGGTTTTCAGGAGCACACAACAATGTCGACCGGGAAACCTAAGCAAGAAGGCGATACGAGATTGGTGGTTGCCGCCACGACGGCGTCGGCATTAATGGAGGCAAAGAAAGCTGATAGCGGAGGATCTACATCTATCGTGGAGTATAAACCTCCGGTGATGCTCGAAGACGAAGAAGATCTAGAGATAAAGCTTAGAAGAATCCTGGAGAACGTCCCGGTCCGCGTTAGCAACACCTCTGGTAGTTCCGCTGGTTCTGGATCCGGTGATTTCCACCAGGTAATTGATACCATCCTTTTGATTACTGCGTCTTAGTCTCCGCTGGCTGTCTTTAACTCTTGCGAATCGAAAATTTCATAGAGTTTAGTCTTTAGTGATTGAATTTTAGTGCCAGGGGTCTGAATTTTCTTAGTGGACCTGTGTTTACTTTGTGGATTTGCGCTTTCAACTTCCAGTTGCATAGAATAGGAAGTGAATCTCACAGAAAAAAATTGCATTTTATCTGTGAACAAAAGCTAAGCCTTTTGCTCTTGAGAATAGTTATATGTGGTTTCCAAGTCTCACCTCAGATCCAAAACTGAGAATTCAGAATCGCAGGCTGTTTATTTGCGAAGGAGGCTTAGTGTTTAGCTACAAGTTTGTTAGTGCTGAATCAAGGGATTTTAGTCACTGGTGCTGGTTACCTAATACCCATTTTGGGGTTTCGGTTTCCGGAATCATAAATTTCAAACAAGAGAACTTGAAACTTCTTCACTGAAAATTATTTGCTAACAAAAGCCAAGTCTTTCGCTCTTAGGCATAGATGGATGTGGTTTCATTAGTAAGATAGGGATCTGAATGTTCGATCATTAAAAAGAAGTTATGTGTCATTAGTAAGATAGGGATCTGAATGTTCTTAGTGGACATGTGTTTTGTTTTTTTAGTTTTCAACTGATCACCATGTTTCCATGTCTGGTTAAAAGGTGATAGAGCTTGAATTTTGAGTAATTCTGTGCGAGAAGGTAATGTGAGTTGTAGTGATTAGTCAGTGCTTATTATTTGATTATAGCCTTAGTTCTTTTTGATGTTTAGCCCTGCAAGTTTTAGTTTTGGCTTTTAATGGCATCAAGCTGCACTTGTCAAAATGTTTTCTGTATATAGAAAGAACTTGTATACTTCCTTTACTTATTTGGTAGATATCTCTAGAGTTTTACCATAACGATGCATCACTCTCTGTTATACAGTACCGGCAAATGAGGCGAAGAGAGCAAGACCGACTCACAAGGATGGATATTGACTATAACAAGCGTTTGAAAATGGCGGAATTTACTATAAGAAGAGAAGAGAAAGTGAAAGCTGCAGAGGAAAAAACATCAAAGAAGCGTTTGAAACGTCAAAAGAAGAAGCAGAGAAAGCAAGAGAAGAAGAGAAAACCAAACACTGAAGAACAAGGAGAGCAACCTAGAGAAGAAGTATCATCTGAGGACGAAGGTAATGAAGAAGAGTCTGTTGTCGAGGCTCGTCCACGTCCGATATTTAACAAATCAAGGTTTCAAGAGAAGCGTCCATAATCTTTCGTTGTTACATGTATCCCAAAACTTTCGTTGCAAGATGCGTTTCTTTTTTTTCCTTTCATTTTCAGCATTAGATGAATCTATAAGAAAAGAATCGTAGCAGGTCTTGACTTGTTTGTGTATGTACGCAGCAAAAAAAAGTTAATGGAATTGATGGGTCTTTTAATAGCTAATCATATTTTGACTCACTTTTTTTTAATTGTGGATTTTTCTTTAAAATCTAATTTTAGAAATAAAAATACATGTTGGTTTTTCATAATTTTAAATTTAGTTACATTTATAATCCCTTATAATTATGTAAAATGAATTTTTATTTAAATTGGGCCAAAGAAGTTAACTTATGTTCTTCAACACAATTAATTAAAGTGCGAGTTATATGCGAACAGGAAAAAATAATTTATAAAAATTTATAAATGCTTTAACTAACTAATAATATATCGTACGTTATTTTAAAAACAATTATATCTTCAATTATATCGTATGAGTGGTTTTATCAGTTCTCAGAAAAGTACAGCTGCCTAGGCGACGCCTAATCGCATAGACAATTTTAATATTGTAATAATAAATAATAAATATTTTATCATTCATAAACTATAATAATTAAGATATTATAATATAAAATCTTATGAAAAAACAATATATATTTTATTATTCGTGAAGTCATCTATTGAATCATTTTTCTTTTTTTGTTGCTTGATATATAGTTTATATACATTTGCTCAGTTCTTCTGCTAAGAAACGAAATGTTTCAAATGTTTCTGAAAATTCTTGCTCTCACTAGACCATTTATGAATAATGATATTTAATATAAAATATCACTTATATTTAGTTCTAGATTTTTACTTGTGCTTTCAAAGCGCGAGATTATTTTCTGTTGACAAATTTGTTAATATGTTTGTTTGTTCTTTAAAATGTTTAGACATCAGCATTCAGTTTTCAATTCAGTTCCAATTTATTTATTTTTTCTTGGTTTTCGGTTAAGTCCATATTCGGTTGGTTTTTGTTTTTTTTTGGTGGATTCACAAAGTTTCCTAAAACAAATTTTTTTTTGACTCAATTTTTTTTTCTAATTTCTTTTCATGAGTATCAATACTTATGTTGTGTTGTAGAAACAGATCAAGACTCAAGAACAAGCTAGACTTGTTTTTATCACTAAGAAAACATTTTTTGTTCAAAGAGTATACCTGGTTCAAGTTTCTTTTAAAGAATGTATAATGTTATCAAAAACATAATTTGAAACTCAAAACTCTTTTATTTTGTCAAGACCAAAACGTTTCTCTTCTTCAGAAATAACAAACACGAACAAACTAGTGTTACACTAAACTAATATTATCAGGGTTTTTTATAGTGCCTAGAGTCAAGAGAGAATAATTTAGCATTTGTCACACAAGAGTTGCTGAAAGCTCTTGATTCACTCACTCTTGTTTATGGATATGAAACACCAAGACAACATGAGAGGTTGTCGATTGACCAGGGTTCACACTCCCTGATAATCAAGTTGTTCGTAAGAACAAATGAATCATCAAAGTAATTTTGTTGAGATTTTTTTCTCGGGAAAAATATACCTTTTCTTGGGCCTCTTGATTCAAAACTTAGACATAAACTTTCTAGGACATGTTTGCATGTGTTCTTGACTTACTCTTGATGGAAGAATGCATTGATTTACCAGAACAAACAAAAATTTCATTTGGCCATCAGGTGGCCTTCATAAGCCAATATTACCGAGAAAGTGAATGCTTTGTCCATCTCTCAATTCACCATGATCCAGGATGATTTTTGCTCGATTAGAGTTCTCCAAAATTCTCTTTGAGTTCTGGTTGGTCATTCTTTTCCCAAAGCTTTTCCTTCGTCTATTTTGGGTAGTCTTGATCAGTTGCAAAGCCGGCTGGGGTTGTCTCAAAAGCTATAGCTTTATTCGCAGTCAAAAATATGATGATTTTTGCATTACTTCTTAGCCTATTGATTTTTGGGCAATTCTCCTAAATAGACTCTTTTAATTTTTCATCCCAAAAGTAGTACCTCAAGCTGAAAATCACAAAAATAAATTCATTAATAGGCTAGAAGACTTTAATACCCTTACATATCAATATAAATATAATAAAAAAAAAACTTTTGTTTCGCCCTCGACATTCTCGTCGACGAAACCGGAGACGAACACCGGCGACGACACCGGCGACGACACCGGCGACGACACCGACGATGAACACCGGCGACGACAACAGTGTTAAAATCACGGCGAATCTACATTGTAAGTTTGAATGTTTTCAATTGTTATTTGTAATTAAGAATTTTTGATTCAAAATTTGGGAGTTTCGCTTCGGTGATGTTGCAGGAGAATTTCAGCTGAAACAATGGGAACCTTTTTTTTATTCTCAGTGAAGCTTACCATGGCTATGGAGATGATTGGGTTTTTGTCAAGATCTCTTCTTCACTTCTGGTTTCAGATTTATAGGCTTGGAGCTTCTATTGTCAACACTTCACTACCCCACACGGATTCTGATTTACAGAACAGATTTGTGAATCCACAAATCCTGCTATGGACATGCAATGTTCAGGTGCTGAAGAAATCTTGGGTGGTTCTATCTACGATCTAGCCTACTACACGTCTCTTTTTGAAGAGACCGAAACCAACTTGAATTCACCAAAGGTAACACATGTGACTCTTGTTTATGTACTTTGTTTTTAGTCAGGCTTACGGCTTTGTTTAGTGTCGAGTTTGTGTAACTTTATCTGCCTAGGTTTCTTAATTTAAGTTATTTTTCTTGTTTGTGTCTGGTTCTTACTCTAAATGGTTTACCTGTAGTGGATGAAATACAACATACTGAGTTTGGAGTTCTTTGTTGTTTGCGTAAGATTCTTCGTGAGTTTATAAACATGATCAAAACAATTTGTGTAACTGTCTGAAAATGTTAGAGAACATTTCATTTAGAAAAGTATTCCAGAAGACTATTGCTTAATTTTTTTCCTTCAACCCGTATTGATTGTTGTTCTGGCCTTTACATAGCTATACCAGTATGGTAAAGAAGCTCATATATCTCCTCTTTCAAAACAAATAAAACGGAGCAAAGTTTTACTTTTGCGAATTCATGACTTTTCCCTTTATACTTATCCTATCTTATCCCCTAACGGCTTGGTGTTTTCCGGATGCTTCATTAGGCATTACCACTGTGCTTTATCTCAAAGACGAGATCACAATTGCCACACCTGGAGCACTAGATAGGGTATTGCAACTCCATAGGATTTATAGCTATGTTGTTTACATCCCTATGGTTATTATTATGTTTGTGGTTTCAGGAAAAGAGAGCACATGGTATAGTATCATTGTCCCATGACTCATGTGAAACCTTACTCACAACATCATGCAAGAACGACATATCTGATTTTTAATATATACACTTCTAAACTTTTCATAGTAATTGTCTAGTACTATGAGAAAGTCCTCATTTTGAACTTGTTTAGTTGTTTAATTTACATTTGAGCTTGTTTTGTTGGAGTCTTTGGCTTAGTAAGAATATTAAATCTCTTTGCCTTCTCACTATGCATTTAGAACAATACTCTAAATTGATGTGATTAAACACATGCTTGTAACCAAAGTCAGGTTTTCTTTGGATGTATTTTGCATCTTTATTTCATAATTGCCACTAGTTCCGGATGGCTATCCTAAATTTGAACACCTGGAGCACTAGACAATAAATTTGAACACCTTGAGCACTAGTTCTAGATGGCTATCCTAAATTTGAACACATGGAACACCTGGAGCACTAGTTCTGAAGACTTTGTTCTTGTTCGGGATGACTATCTTAAATTTGAACAAAGTCTTACAAAACAATTCAAAAAGAATAAAATTTAATCTTAATACAATCCTTGTTTAGGATGACTATCCTAAACTAGAACAAAGTCTTCAAAAACATTTCAAAAAAGCGAGTAAGGAAATCTCTATTCAGGATGGCTATCCTAAATTTGAACAAAGTCTTCGAAAACCGGCAAATCAAAAATTTTGCTTTGAACTCCATTCTCCACAAACACAAATAATCTCAACAATATGTTGAAAAGTTGTTAAAAAGATCAAAACCAAATCTCAAAAAGATCAACTAACTATGAATCAGAGACATTTGAATAAAGCCCTCCAAAACAATTCAAAAGCATACAAGGTAATCTTAAGGCAATCCTTGTTCTGGATGGCTATCCTAAATTTAAGAAAAGTCGTACAAAACAATTCAAAAAAAATACAAGGCAATCTTAAGACAATCCTTGTTCAAGATGGCTATTCTAAATTAGAAAAAAGTCTTCAAAAACATTTCAAAAAAGCGAGTAAAACAATCTCTGTTCAGAATGGCTATAATAAATTTGAACAAAGTCTTCCAAAAGCGGCAAAGCAAAAAACTTTCTTTGAATTCCATTCTCCACAAATACAATTAATCTTAACCATCTGTTGAAAACCCGTTAACAAGATCAAAACCAAATCTCAAAAAGATCAACCAGCTGTGAATCAGAGACATTTGAACTAAATCTTCCAAAACAATTCAAAAAAAGGTGTAAGGAAATCTTAAGGCAATTCTTTTTCTGGAAGGTTATCCTAAATTTGAACAAAGCCCTCCAAAACAATTCAAAAAGCATACAAGGAAATCTTAAGACAATCCTTGTTCGGGATGACTATCATAAATTTGAACAAAGTCTTACAAAAAAATTAAAAAGAACACAAGGGAATTATAAGACAATCTTTGTTCAGGATGACTATCCTAAATTAGAACAAAAATCTTCCAAAACATTTCAAAAAAGCGAGTAACGCAATCTGTGTTCAGGATGGCTATCCTAAATTTAAACAAAGTCTTCCAAAACCGGCAAAACAAAAAGTCATATATATCATATTTATATTAGGAAGATCCTACAAATTTCAAATTGTTTTGGAAGGTTTAGTACATAATTAGGAACACTATCATGAATAGTATAAGAAAATATAAATTCATTAAAAAACAACACTAAAAGGTCTGAAATGATTTACATATTGCTATCCAAACACAAGATAACCAACTCTCTTTCAATTTCAAGATAAACTTTGTAAAAATTACTTACTTTGACTATCGTATGTTTCATATATGGTGTCCACATTTATTATATATTTTATATATGAAAACTTGTTGTAGCAAGTGTTTCTGAAGATCAAATTTGTCCCTTGATGTTTCTCTCTTCTTTGTTTGGAAAACGTCCAAGAACACCAAGATTCCCAATACATAAAGGATCAAGCTTGTGCCCATGTAAAAATCCACATTTGAAGTTGTTGGTAAGATAATTGATCCAACTTAACATTGTTGAACCAAATAACAAACTCTGACATTGATTTTCTAGATCCTTTAAACAAAACTGACATTAGCGGTTAGCAAAAGGCACATAAAAGCATCTTCTATCTCTGCAATTTGAGCTTCTCATTGTACCATTCTCCAATATATGTGTGTATCCAAAATCATCCTCCTCTGAAACATTGCAACTAAAATGTTTTGTATATTAGTGTAAGCCTTTTGCATATTTCTTCTTCTTACGTGTAACAACTAAAAATTCCATGTGACATCTACAAATGGGTTTCATATCAGAATTGATAACCTGACTTTTGGGAAGCAAATTCAGTAAAGTAGCTCTTTGTTACTTAATTTCTATGATTTAGGAGCCAACATATGTTTCTTCTTCCCATGCACTTTGTGTCTTCTTAGAAACATTATGTCAAACACTTTGTGCACAATATTCTTATTCAAAACATGAGGCCCTTCCTCCATAGCTAATCAGTCCTCATGATGAATCACAACATCAATTTCAGGATCAATATTTATTTCTCCATAGCTAAACATTATGTCAATCATCGTTATGTTACTTCGTAAACAACATAACCAATCTAATTGAAAACCTTCCAAAATGGTTTGAAAAGATTTTTTTTTTTTCAAATAATCAACCGTAGAAGACTAGGGATATGATATACCTTGATGATGACCATAATAAGATACAACAAAACTGAGAGAGATTGTCGACGTCAAAGCTGAGGGAGATCATCAATGGCAGATCGACAACGACGGAGCTGAGGGAGATCGTCGACGATGGAGCTAAGAGAGACCGTCATAACTGACTTTGACGGAGCTGAGAGAGATTTTCGCAAAGCTAAGGAACAACGATGGCAGAGCTGACAGACGATGACGGCGGATCTAGGGGACGACGAAGGAGAGTGACGCCAGAGCTGATGACGGGGAGATGAAGGAGGTGAAGACGACGACGATGATTGAATAATCTTGGATTCAATTTTTTTTGTTTTAATTAATTGGGAAATTAATGAAAAAGATAAAAAGTTAATTGATCATCTTAAATGAAACATTGGACCTTGAAGTCTAGATTGGGAAGAAAAAGTTGGCGTATGGCTATCTAAGGCCATTTCTCTTGATTTTTTCTTTCCATGTAAATAAAAATAACAATGGTAAAAGATAGAAAGTTGAGAATGGTTTTAGAGGAAAAGAAACCTTGCTTTTAAACCAACTAGGAGTTAATCCGCGCTACGCGCGGGACTATTTTGATTTTTAAATGTTAACTATATAGTTATTCATTTGAACGTTGTATTCTGAACAACAACAAAATTCTAAATTGTATGTTTGTGTGAATAGTAATTTCTTTAGAAAAAAACAGAAAACTATACATTTTTCATATAGATGTTTTATATAGTTTTCCATTTTTTATATTATATATTTACTTATTATTTAAATTTTCTTAATTTGTAGGGCAACTCTTTCAAATAGTCGTTTTTAAGTTTTTGT
>NC_027754.1:8028387-8032546 GCF_000695525.1 Brassica oleracea var. oleracea | reverse complement strand
TATTTATTATTTTCGAAATTATATATAATGTTTTTGTTTTTTTTTATAAAACGGTAATGTTACATTATGTAGATAAGCCGTCTTTTTTTTAAAGTGAAAAATGATAATTTTACATATGTTTAATGTAGTTTTTCCATTTTTTATGTTGTATGTTTACATATTATTTTTTAAAATTAAAAATGTAAAATGGTAATCTTACGTATGTTTAATGTAAATGTAAAATGGTAATCTTACATATGTTTAATGTAGTATTTCTATTTTTATGTTATATGTTTATATATATTTATTATTTTCGAAATTATATATAATGTTTTTGTTTTTTTTTATAAAACGGTAATGTTACATTATGTAGATAAGCCGTCTTTTTTTTAAAGTGAAAAATGATAATTTTACATATGTTTAATGTAGTTTTTCCATTTTTTATGTTGTATGTTTACATATTATTTTTTAAAATTAAAAATGTAAAATGGTAATCTTACGTATGTTTAATGTAAATGTAAAATGGTAATCTTACATATGTTTAATGTAGTATTTCTATTTTTATGTTATATGTTTATATATATTTATTATTTTCGAAATTATATATAATGTTTTTGTTTTTTTTTATAAAACGGTAATGTTACATTATGTAGATAAGCCGTCTTTTTTTTAAAGTGAAAAATGATAATTTTACATATGTTTAATGTAGTTTTTCTATTTTTTATGCTGTATGTCTACATATTATTTATAATTTTCGAAAATTAGTAATATTAAAATATAAATCTATATTTTATGTCACGTGTCATCTTTCGGGAGAAATTTTTTTCGCTGATGTGGACGCTCTGCGGAGCCTCAAAATGTCTCTTTTATTAGTATAGATTTGCAAAAGTTTCACCAAGTTAAAGTATTATTTAAATATATTTTAAAAAGCATGACATTAAAAGGATGTGCGAAGAACAAATAGTTGTACACAGAGTTTTGGAAAAAAAGGAGGGTCGCTCAGTTTCTGGTATTGGTGAGATCGCTGCAATTTCTCCTCGTTCCATGGATAAAAAATCTCATCTTCTTCAATCTATCGGCAATGCCCTAGGTTCTCTCTCCGCTTCAATCCTAATCATTGTATTCGATCTCACCGCTCAATTGATTTTTCGCAGTCGCCGATTTGGTTATGTGGAAGAACAAACGCGGAGGGATTCTTCTGCTGGGATCAGCGACGTTGTTTTGGATCCTCTTCGAGAAATGTGGATACAGTTTCTTTCCCTTTGTGGCTAACATTCAGCTACTTGTCGTCGTTATACTCTTCCTCTGGGCCAAATCCGCCATTCTCTTCAATAGGTTAATCTAATCTAATCTTAATTCCTTTTTCAATATGTTTTGCATTACTCTCTGAATCTTGAAAGTTTATGTCTTCTTCTGGATTAGGCCTATGCCTGAGCTTCCTAATCTTGAAATCACTGAAGCATCTCTTCTTATGGTTGCTGATCCTTTACGGCTCTTGATCAATACTCTCCTCTCTATTGCTCGTGATATCTACGTTAACAGAAACGCCAAACAACTCTTTCGGGTCAGATTACTATCCCCAAGTGGTCTCGTCCTTTCGTTTTGCTTTTTTTCTTCTTCTAATTTGTGATTGCTGTGGCAGGTTAGTGTTGTGTTGTGGACTATATCACTTGTTGGCAGTTTCTTAAACTTCTTCACAATACTCTATCTTGGTGAGTAGTCTTGTTAGCCTTTCACATTGTTCAACACTTCTGTAGAGAGGGAAGAGTTGTCTTTTTGCACTTAAACTTCTGACTTTCTCTGCGTGATTTAATTCGACAGGTATTGTTCTCGGTATGTTGATTCCCATTCTGTACGAGAGGTACCAGGATCACATTGATGAGAAGCTATCTGTCACACATCGGATGATTCAAACACAATTCAGGAAGATTGACGAAAGATTACTACAGAAGCTCATTGCTAAGCCCACCAGCAAGATTAAGAAGATGCAATAGGTAAGCATTCGCAATGCGCTTTTTAATAGTGCATGACTATTTCACTAGCCTATGTGTGGTTAAGAACATTGTAGCTTTACCATTTTACCTAAGACCTAAATGTTTAATGGAGGAGAGTGTGTGCATTGGTCAAGAGTTCAGAAACTTCTCTTGTTAATGACGTTTATTCTTTTGTGAATTCAATTTAAAGAGGAGTTGACTGGTTACCATTTTCATCAGACTTGTATTTTATAGTATACAACTACTAATACATCAAGAATATATGCTTAGATGTTAAGTAGACTTGGTAGACATCAATGGTTCGGAAATATTGGATGATCTGTCATCTGTCATCTGTCATCTCTGCTGACCAGTTGCCTATTTATTTCTTTGTGCAGAACATACCAAACTAAGTGTTACTCTTTCATGACCGCGAACGACTTAACAAGCTTTGAGGATAGATGAATAGAGGCGTTGAGACTTGAGAGTTTTATACCACAGAAGTGTAATGTGGTTTTGTCACTTGAGTCAACGCTTCATTTGATTCTCTTTATAGGAACACTGTGGATTAACAAGTCCATGACTATGTGTAACTTCGGGAATTATTGGTGACTCTAATTGGAATATGGAGGCTGTTTCTGGTTAGAAGGTGTGTCGTTAATGCCTGAAAGTGATACGGTGACAGATTCACAAAATACTAAAGAATTACGAAAATCATTACAAAAATAAACCAAAACTAAGGGAAACAAAAACTCTTTCTATAGCCAATCAAGATTTTAGTAAAAGAGTTTTTCTATAAACTAGGGAAACCAGTTTTTACATGCTATATCAACTTTTATGTGAAAAACCAAAATCCATGTTTTTCTAGTTTCGTAGAGGAGCGCGTAGTTTCTTATATATTTTTTCTTAGCTTTTTGGTAATATTAATATCACATTTATCAACATTGATTAAATGTATATGTTCTAAACTAAATGTATTCTTTTTTTTTTGAAACATAAAGTAAGTGTATTCTTAGTTTATAAATATTTTGTATTATTTATAATTTTTTTTCGTTATTTAGTTATATTTTTAGTAAAAAGATGTTATTTTTCAAAAATATATTAAATTTTGAAACATTTTAACTGTAAAAATATATAAATTCTTACATCTTTTAATAATTATTAGTTTTGTTTTTTTGAAAAACAATTTTTTCATCCAATTAAGATTTAACATAAAACTAATAGTTTATATAAGAAAAATACTACCATTCAAGTTTTTTAAAGTAATTTTTATAAGAAAATTTTCTAAATAGTTACAAATTTTTAAATATTTTTAATTTTGTGTAATTTATATCTATTTTATTATTTATACTTTACTATAATACAAGTTTTTTAATAAAAATATAATAACTAGAAACATGTTACTGTATTTATTTTTAAATAATAACCAAAATATTTTGATAAATTTTAATGGTAAATTCTAAATATTTATTGCTATTTTGTATTATTTTAAAGTAATATATTAATTATTTTATGAAAAACTTACACTACAAGAAAACATATTTTTTACTAGGGCAGTATTCGTTGTCAATTCGTCGTAAACGGGGTGTTACGATGAATTAACCTCGACAGATGTTTCGTTGTTAAACGTCCGTCGTAACAGAGGTTTCGTCGTAAACGACTCGTTACGTTTACGACGAAATATATTCCTCGTAAAGCGCAGGGAAAGAATTCGTCGTAAACGACACGTAAGATTTCGTGGTAAAGCCCACGTAATGATTTCGATGTAAAGCACACGTAAATACTTTCGTTGTAAATCACTCGTAAACATTTCGATGTAAAACTCTCGTAAATCTTTCGATGTTAATCACTCGCAAACATTCGATGTAAACTCCATGTAATGTTTACGAGGAGTTTACATCTATTCTTATTATATTATTATTGATTAGTATATAATAAATTTTATTCGATGTAAACTCCATGTAATGTTTACGAGGAGTTTACATCGTTTCTTATTATATTATTATTAATTAGTATATAATAGATTTTAATTTATATTTAATATTCAGAATTTAAAATAATTTAAATTTTAAAACGAAATATGAAACTTAAAAACATATTTTAAAAAGGCATTTAAAAGTCATACAATAATATTTAAATTCATAATACAAACAGAAATTTAAAAAAAACTACATATCCTCGAAGTAGTTGGTGGGGTTGCTCGGCTG
>NC_027754.1:8028022-8028280 GCF_000695525.1 Brassica oleracea var. oleracea | reverse complement strand
CAAATCCTCAAGAGAGTCTAAACGAACCTGCTGGCTATCCATTCGAGGCTTCATCTGAGCATTCTCTTCATCCCGTCTCGAAGTGTATGACGAAGTTGCCTTGTAACTTCGTTAACAGAGCATATACCGACTATCCATCCCTTCTTTTTAGGAGCCACCTATAAAATCAAAACATATATTAATATAGTTAATTATGTTAAAATATTTAAAATAATGTAAACAAAAATTTTAAGTTGTACCTCTTCGAAGATTCTGTCG
>NC_027754.1:8021026-8025260 GCF_000695525.1 Brassica oleracea var. oleracea | reverse complement strand
ACCAAACCGTGCAATTTCGCAGAAAATGTCAGGAACACCATCAATTTCGCAGAAAATGTTGGTACTCCACCATCATCATATCTTCTAGGAACTCTTTTCCTCGTACGAACAGTTGGAGCAAAGTAGTATGATGTGAAGTTAGATGTTTCGGCTGTCAAACTTCCCGCAACTATTGAACCTTCCACCTTTGCAAGATTTCTTGCTTTCCCCTTCAAATGTTTCATCTGTCGCTCAGATACATCCATCCGTTGTGAACAGGTCCACGAAGCAATGCTTCATACGGTAGGTGGACAACTAAATGCTCCATGACGTCAAAAAATGAAGGAGGAAATATTTTCTCCAGATTGCACAATATGATCGGAATGTTATGATGAAGTTGTTCGATGACATCTTCCTTGAACGTACGTGTGCTAAGATCTTTGAAAAATGCGCCGATGGCTGTATATTGCAAAAGTAATCAAATTAATAACATTTCATAACATATGTATATATATTAAAAAAAACATCAATCATCTCCGAAGGCAACCCAAGACTATAAACTAATTTCTGAATCTCATAATAAGATTCAGCAGACACGTTGTCTTCTGGCAAATACTCTTTAAACAACTCCGCCCATGCATCCATGCAATTCTCAGGTAAATTATGATCCGTTTTAATATTCATCATCCTAGCTGCTAGAGACAATTTAGAGAGACCTTCTCTACGAGAGACCTTCTCTACAACCAGTGTAGATTGGTTGATTTGCAGCATCTAGCATTTCATAAAACCTTTTTGCATCCAAATTAGGTTCTTCTACATTTCCAGTTCCATCAGCTATTGTTGTAGTTGTTTCTAAAAATGCATCACTAATCATATCTTGAACCCTATCATGATCTACCATCTGCTCATGATCTTGATGATAATTATATTCATTATGCAAATGATTCGGTTCTTCACTATGATGACCATCCTCAAAATTATTATTACTACTACTAGCTTCATTTCCCCCATAACCCTCTCCATGTTGATACCAAATGTAGTACTGTGGTGTAAATCCTCTGTTTACTAAATGCTTCCATACAGTTTCACTACGTGCAAATTTTGAATTCTTGCATTTCCGACAGGGGCAGAACATCTTACCGCTTTCCTGCGTGATCGGTGTACAGCCCGCCTGGTGCATGAATGTCTCTAGCCTGCTCAGAAATGCGTTCGTCACCTTCCCGTCGGAATCTTTGTGCAAATACATCCAACTCCGTAACTCGTGAATACTACCGCCACCGGCCATTTTTTTCTTAGATTTCTTTTTGAAATCTTTTTTTCTGATTTTTTTTATTTTGGATTTTTTTTTTCCGTTTGTGTGTTGTGAGGAAGTCCCGTCGGAATCTTTGTGCAAATACATCCAACTCCGTAACTCGTAAATACTCCCGCCACCGGCCATTTTTTTCTTAGATTTTTTTTTGAAATCTTTTTTTTCCTGATTTTTTTTTTCGGAATTTTTTTTCTCCCGTTTGTGTGTTGTGAGGAAGAGAGTTGTGGGAAATGACATATATATAGAGAAATTTTCGAGTTGGGTAGTTAAAATATAACAACGATTTTACAAGGAATATTTTACATGGTTTTAACATAATATTTACAACGACTTTACGACGAAATTAGATAAGTTAAAGTACATTGAATACACGTTTTCACCTAAATATAACGGTAACATGTTTCGTTGTAATGTCGATGTAATGATTACGACGTATTTCTCATTCCACGTACTTTCGTCGTAAACTTACATGGATTTTACGACGAACATATTTCGTCGTAAATTTACATGGCGTTTACGACGAAAGTTGGTCTCCTCGTAACTGCGTTGTAAACACCATGTAAATTTACGACGAAATATTTTCGTCGTAAATATTCGTTGTTATTGGCACGTTTTCTTGTAGTGTTAAAAGATACATCAAAACCAAAAACCAAAATCTAAAAACAAAAACCAAAAGCTGAAAATCAAAAAAAAAAAAAATCTGAAAATCAAAAAACCAAAATCTAAAATATAAAAACTAAAAGCCAAAAATTAAAAACTAAAACTACAAACTACTAAAACAGTCATCACTTAAGTATGGTCCGCTTAAAACTCACAAAACGAATATTTAACATCAAAATCCACAAAATAACTTTTATTTAGCTGATGATTGTTTTCCTAGTTTTTTCGATTTTAGATTCTTGTTTTTGGATTTTAGTTTTTGGTTTTTTTTATCAGCAACATAAGCAGCCTCATGTTTAGTTTCTGGTTTTAGATTTTAGTTTTTGATTTTTGATTTTAAAGTAGATTTTGGTTAAAAAAAAACATGAATGGTTATTTTAGATTCTGATTTTTAGTTTTTATGGTTTTGCTTTTAAAACCAATAGAATGAAAATATTGTTCATAGTAAAATATTTATTCTGAAAATAATAAAATATAAAATACTGTTATCAAAACACACATAAATTTTTTTAAATAAAATTATTATAAAACAAAAGTGTAAATACAAAATTAAACTTTGGTTAAATTCAAAATAAATTTTTATTCATATATTTCTATGGCTATTTATTATCTGTAAATTTTATATTTTTTTTCTAAAACTAAAGAGAAAAAATAATTTCTATGATTATTTATTTTAATTTTTTTAAGTGTAGTTTTAGGTTTTCAAAAAAAATTTGGATAGCAATATTTTTAGTTTTTAATTTTTGATTTAAACTATATTGATTTATTATATTTGTTTAAAATTTACTAAATACTATTAATAAATTTCTACTTACTATAAAAATAATAAATATTACATAATTTTACCCCAGAAAGTTAAATTTATTTACCTTAGAAAATATTTTTTAAAATTTATTAAAAGAATTTTATTGCTTGTCTTGACCGGATATAAATAAATGAACCAACTTTTTATATATTATATGACAATACGCAATTAATAATTTTTTTTTTAAACAAAATAAATAAAATTAGTTACAATTTTAAAACTGTGGTAGAAGTACAAAAATTTACGAAATTAAAATATATAAATAAATATGAATAGTTCGATTAAAGTGCTATTTAATTCTATACAAATTAAATAGTACAGAATTAATAGTTACTTTATTATTTAAAAAAATATTCTAACAAAATTTTAGTATATTTTATAACTTTGCTAAAGCAATGGACATAATGGTGCAGCCTGGGTATGGCTTAAATTCTGGATCACTTGAAGGTGGATGGATAGAAGGTGTTCTAAGAGGCTACTAGCTCTCCTTTGAACTATGAACGTCTCCCTGAGCCTGTGGGTTGGCGCCAAGGATGGTTTGCTACTCAAAGACACAAGATCACCTTGTATTGTCTAAGATGGGATTCACAGGAATTCCTTCCTTTAAGTGAGATCAATGTTCTTGAGCTGAACAGAGAAAGATAGAGACAAGACAACAAAGTTGAATGAATAATTCTTAGATTGAAAGTTGAGAAAGCAAAGCTGCCTCCCCCATGTCTTAAAGAAATCGACAGAAAACCCTAGAAGTAAACCAAGATGGTTTAATTCAAATTCTAATCCTAATCCAATTGAAATTGGTTTATTTTAAAATCCTAATTGTCTTTGGTTTAAATTAAATGAAAGCTTAATAACCAAAGCCCTTACAAAGTAATTAAATTAAACCAACAGGCTGGTTTATCTTGATCTCCTTGTCTTGATCCAAGACCCACGATTTTGGCTATCTCCTGGAGCCTCTCCTCTTGTGCTCTCAGCCTCGATCTAGTTACTGGTCGACTCCACAAGCTGGCTAGCTCATTTGGTCCTTCTCTTCTCAAGTCTGGTTCTTCTCTACTCAAGTCTGGTTCTTCTCTTCTCAAGTCTGGCTCTTCTCTTCTCAGGTCTGGCTCTTCTCTGCTCAAGTCTGGCTCTCCCTCGTCAGACTCACTCAGCTCTCCAATGTCTCTACTCATGACCTCAAATCCAAATCATCTGCAATAAAAGGATCCAGGTCAGAAACATTGAAAGTAGAACCGATTGTGTATTTCCCTTCAAGATCGATCTGGTAGGCATTGTTGGTGATTCTCTTCAGCACTCTGAAAGGTCCATCTTTCCTTGGTAGCAACTTTGATTTCCTCTCAATAGGAAACCTCTCTTTTCTCATGTGAATCCACACAAGATCACCCGGTTCAAGTACTAGCTCCTTGCGCCCCTTGTTCTTCTGCCTCTCATACATCTTGGTTCTCTCCTCAATGTTCTTCCTGACCTGCTCATGCAAAGACAAA
>NC_027754.1:8018055-8019840 GCF_000695525.1 Brassica oleracea var. oleracea | reverse complement strand
CTTCCATCTTTTTTTGGTACCAAGAGGACAGGTACAGCACAAGGACTCATACTCTCCCTGATATGTCCCTTCTCCATTAGCTCATTGACTTGTTTCTGAAGCTCCTTGGTCTCCACAGGGTTGGTCCTGTATGCTGGACGGTTTGGCAAAGTAGCTCCTGGTACAAAATCAATCTGGTGCTCTATTCCCCTAATAGGCGGCAGACCTATTGGGTTGTCCTCTGGGAACACATCTCTATACTCCTGCAAAAGGCACTCAATCTCCTCTGGAATCTCAGGAGCAGGGTTAGTAGTAGAGCTCAACAATTCTTTATAAACCACTAGTATCAAATTTGATTGTTCAATCACAGCAGTTTTGATATCTTTAGCAGTAACAAAGAGGTTGAGTTTACTTACCTGTTTGGTCTCTTCAAGAAGCAAGGACTTGCTGGCGGCCTTGGACTCTCCTCTCTTCAGTTTGAGATGTATCTGATCCTGGTGTATCTCCTGAGGGGTCATTGGCGCCAGGGTAACTTGTTTCTCCTTATGGATAAAAGTGTATCTGTTGGTAAAGCCATCATGTACTGATCTCTTATCATACTGCCATGGACGTCCCAGAAGGATGTGGCTAGCTTCAAGGGGTGCTACATCACAAGTGATCTCATCCTGGTACTTTCCCACTGATAGCAAGACCTTCACTTTCTTGGTGATCTTTAATCCACCCTCATCATTGATTCATTGCAAGAGATATGGTTTAGGATGCTTGAACACTTGAAGACCCAACTTCTCCACCAACTCAGCAACCAACTCAGCACTTTCTACATTAGTACAGCTTCCTCCATCAATGATCAAGCTGCAAACCTTTTCTTGAACCAAGCATCTGGTGTGGAACAAGTTTTCCCTTTGCTCATCTTCTTTGGCTTTAGGTTGAGCATTGAGAAGTCTCCTGGTGACTAGTAGCTCTCCACGGACAGGGTACTCCACGCCTTCCTCATCTGACTCTTGGCCTGCGTCCTCCTCTTCAGATATCACCTCCCCGTTGGTTAAGATTAGTCATCACCTTCTTGTTGGTGCACTCATTAGCATAGTGACCAAAGCCATGACACTTGAAACACTTAATGTTCCTGGTCTTAGTAGATGTGGCTACTCCTTTACCCTTGTCATCTCTCTTGGTCTCTACTGAAGAAGAACCATCTTTGGACTTATCCCCTGGCTTATCTTCCTTGGAGTAGGCTGGTTTTGAAGTAGGAGTGTATGAAGACCGGATAGAGCTCTTCCTCTTGTTCTGCTGCTCAATCAAGATAGCTTTATGTAGCAGTTCATCCATGTCCTCATATTCTTGTAGCTCCAACCTATCTTGTATATCTCTGTTAAGACCTCCTTGGAATTTAGCCATAATAGCTTCTACACCTTCTTCTAAGTCAGCTTTTAACATGAGTGTTTCCATCTCCTGGTGATAGTCCTCTACACTCTTAGACCCTTGAGAAAGCCTTCTCAACTTCTGGTGTAGATCTCTCCAATAGTGATTAGGCACAAATCTCTTCTTCATCACAGTTTTCATCTCAAACCAGGAAGCTACTTGAGGCTCTCCATTGCGTCTCCTGGTAGTAGCAATCTGATCCCACCAGCTAATAGCATATCCACAGAATTCAGTAGCTGCTAGTCTCACTTTTCTCTCCTCAGTGAGCTGCTGGCAATTGAAAACCAGTTCAATCTTCTTCTCCCACTCTAAGTAAGCATCAGGATCATTCTTCCCATGGAATGGAGGGATTCTAAGCTTGAGATTGCCTAGGTTATCAGTAGCTGG
>NC_027754.1:8013648-8017929 GCF_000695525.1 Brassica oleracea var. oleracea | reverse complement strand
ACCCTCTGGTTGCTTTCCATCTCGTCTCTCTTCACTCATTGTTCCTGAAATAGTTAGAGAAAACACAAAGCCAAGAACAAAAGTATCTCTCTCTCACTCAAGTTTTCAAATCGCCAAGTCTCAGCTCTTCCCACAAGTTCAGTTGAAAAACAAAGTTCTACACTTAAGATCTAGAACTAAACCCCAATGAATCAGAAAGAAAGTATTAAGAGATTTAGGCACCAGCTGACTTTACCACCCTGAGCTGGATTTCTCTTCAGCTAGCTGGATTACTTTTCAGCTAGCTGGATTACTCTTCAGCTTTTCTCTTCTTTTTTTTTTTTTTATTTGGATCAGAGATCTCTTTTCTTTTTTTTTTTTTTGATTTGCAGGGTTGGCTCAGCTGGCTTACAACAGATAGAAAGATAAGAGAAGTGTTTGATGGAATGAATGATCTGAGTAGTCAAAATCGCAAACCCTAACCTTCAAGTGGCTCTGATACCACTTGGTGCAGCCTGGGTATGGCTTAAACTCTGGATCACTTGAAGGTGGATGGATAGAGAGTGTTCTAAGAGGCTACTAGCTCTCCTTTGAACTATGAACGTCTCACTGAGCCTGTGGGTTGGCCTACTCAAAGACACAAGATCACCTTGTATTGTCTAAGATGGGATTCACAGGAATTCCTTCCTTTAAGTGAGATCAATGTTCTTGAGCTGAACAGAGAAAGCTAGAGACAAGACAACAAAGTTGACTGAATAATTCTTAGATTGAAAGTTGAGAAAACAAAGCTGCCTCCTCCCATGTTCTTAAAGAAATCGACAAACAAAAACCCTAGAAGAAAACCAGGATGGTTTAATTCTAATTCTAATCCTAATCCAATTGAAATTGGTTTATTTTAAAATCCTAATTGTCTTTGGTTTAAATTAAATGAAAGGCTAATAACCAAAGCTCTTGCAAAGTAATTAAATTAAACCAACAGGCTGGTTTATCTTGATCTCCTTGTCTTGATCCAAGACCCACGATTTTGGCTATCTCCTGGAGCCTCTCCTCTTGTGCTCTCAGCCTTGATCTAGTTACTGGTCTACTCCACAAGCTGGCTAGCTCATTTGGTTCTTCTCTTCTCAAGTCTGGCTCTTCTCTTCTCAGGTCTGGCTCTTCTCTGCTCAAGTCTGGCTCTCCCTCGTCAGACTCACTCAGCTCTCCAATGTCTCTACTCATGGCTACACCACATAATCTAACAACTCATTCAGTTCAAATCCATGCACACAAATTCACTAAATGTTCAGGTATGATAACTCTTCAATTACAAGACATGTAGGCTATTTTTATGATCATTTAAACAATGACATGCTCAAATGACAAAACCAGAGACTAGACAACTCATCTAATCACCTTAAGCAACTCATGAATGCAATTACAGGAGTAGATAACTCATCTACCACCCTAATACACATTCCAGCATGACAAATATCTTCAATTCATAACACAAGACTCTTAAGCATCCTAAGATGGACACTAGGTTCAACAACTCTAGCAATCAGCTCTTAGGACACTTTAATACACACTTCAACACAACCAGAACCATTATCCCAAGCTCATAGTTTAACTTACAACCAAGGAACCTGAGCTGGTTCATTGAACCTCCAATACACATGGATCATGACAGTTTGTTGGATCTGAGATGTTGAGTTGAACTCCAACTCCTTCTCTTTAAGTACATGACCTCCTTCTTGTATCCATCATACCAAAGACTCCTCCTTTCTTCGTGTTTGAGAGGTGCTACCTTCTTGGAAGCTCTTTTCTTGGATAGAGAAAGAGAACCACTTGGACAAAGTAGTTTTGGAGCTTTGCTAGGCAAACTACTCCACAAACCTTTGCTTTCAAGTGGTTTCTTCACCATATTTGACAAGAGAAAAGAGTTTGGACAATTTTGAAGAACTATGGACTACTGGATAAAAGAGTCTTGTCAAGAATCTTCAAAGAAAATGATGGTAGACTTAACTGGCTGAGCTTCCTGAAGGATTCTTGAGGTTAAGAGACTTGTATACACCTTGTTTTGAGAGCTGGTTGTAATAAACCTTTGGACCGCTGGACAAAAGGTTGTACCAGACTCAGATGAAGATAAACTGAGAATGAGTTTGCAGAAGCTTTTATGAGGCTCATGAGCTTAAAGCTCAAATACCATATAAGAAAAGATGATGAATAACTGAAGAACACTCAAGAACAATGAGAGAAAGAGAGAGTTTGATCGAGAAAGTAAAGAGAGAGAGAGAGATAATGGAGAATGTTGTTGTTGTGAGAGAGATAGTAAAAGCGTAAAATGAAGCGAGAAGGTCTTTCTCCTTAGATTCATTTGTGGTTTACAAGTGATTTAAATACACAAGGAAGAAAGATCAAACAATGACTAAACTAGAGGTGACTTGATGTGACAGATTTAGGCTCCAAGATTCAAATTCAAATTCCCTTGTCTCCAACGTACATGTGGATATGTTACCCTGGATGGGTTGCCTTGGAGAAGGCTCGCTGTAGATAAGTTGGCATGGATGGTTTTGCTTGGATCATGCAATGACTCTTTTCCTTTGGCAATGTTTTCTTCATTCCAACAACTAAGCTATTGTTTCTTCCTTTTTCATTCCAATATTCTGAACACTACAGGAAATATGGATATTAATAGCATTATATTATAGCGTTTATGACAGTTCTGCTATTGTATACCAACACTTGTTTTTTTAATAGCGTTTATCAATTTAAAATGCTATATTTGTTATCATGGGAAAATAAAGTTTTTTAGTCGCGTTAATTTGTTAAGTGTAGACGCAATAACATTGCAGATCAAAAATTAAATGCTATCGTAAATGTAAATATCTTTAATTTTAATAAAAATATTTTAAGTTTACACACAATAGTTTAGTTTTTATTTGTTTCTTTTTATTTGTTTCTTTTTTTCTTTCTTCTCCATAGGAAGAAACCAAAAAAATCTCAGATTCAATCAGCTTGGCTTCCTCAAATTCTCAGATTTGATCTCTTGCCACCGTTGATAGAAGCTTCACCACCACACTCCTTTTGACACCGTCGCTCATTACCACCACCACGACCACTAGCTCGTCACCACCATCGCCATCTCTCTCTGATTAGGGTTCAGATTAGGGTTCCCAAGGTCGCTCCTGCTCCTCGTACGGTTTCTGGGTTAGAGATGGCGGCATTGATGAAGCGGCGGAGGAGGCTTCAGCGCAGAAGAAAAGTGTTTCTCTTCAGATACAAGCCGCCGTTACGGTTGAGGCTGCTGAGGATTACGCTCGGAGGTTTGAATCTGGTATCAATGAGGTTAGCTTTCTTTACCAATTGCGTTGACTAGTGTTCGTTGTTGATTATATAAAGAATCGGTTTTGTTTGTTTCTTTGTACAGCTTTCCTCTCTAACGATCAAGTTAGTGACTGTCAAAATCGGTCACGACGGAATCAATGTCTGAAAGTCCGTAAAAATCGGTATGAACGTTTTTACGAAAAATAAATCTTCAAAAAATATTTATTCTTATGAAGAGCCCTACAGAAGAAACACGAGACATCGGAGAAAAGCCCGAAAAAGGTCGCACGGTCGCTACGTAGCGACCGAGCACACTTCCCGCTCAGTCGCTAAGTAGCGACCGAGCTCGAGCCAAGCTAGGTCGCTACGTAGTTCAAGAGTGAACCAAGAGATCATTTATCCGCGGAAAGTTGACATTTATCTTTCCTTGCCAACCGAGCGTAAACCGTTCCACGGTTAACGGGCTGGTGGTTAAGAAATCGTAAGGTGGGCTTCGAGTCATGCCTTAGGTCCCTTTGGGCCGTCTTTCGACTTGAAGCGTTTATTACGACTTCTTTCGATAAAAATGAACTTTCCACGGTTTTTATCGTAAAGTTTGATTGATGACTTCGAATGGCGAAAAACATGAAATGGGTTCGCTACGGTCTTCGGGAGACATCATCGAAGGGTAGACGAGAATGCATGGATTTGTGACGTATCGACGTTTCGGAAGAGCTAGGTCGCTACGTAGCGACCGAACGGAACTCACGCTCGTTCACTACGTAGCGACCAAGCGGGACGGATGCTCGGTCGCTACGTAACGACCGAGCGTCCGTCTCGCTCCGAGCTCAAGCCAAGCTCGGTCGCTACGTAGCGACCGAGCATCCGTCCCGCTCGGTCGCTACGTAGCGAACGAGCGTGAGTTCCGTTCGGTCGTTACGTAGCGACCTAGCTCTTCCGAAACGTCGATACGACACAAATCCATGCATTCTCGTCTACCCTTCGATGCTGTCTCCCGAA
>NC_027754.1:8010993-8013633 GCF_000695525.1 Brassica oleracea var. oleracea | reverse complement strand
GCTCGGTCGCTACGTAGCGACCGAGCGTCCGTCTCGCGCGGTCGCAACGTAGCGACTGAGCTCGAGCCAAGCCTGGTCGCTACGTAGCGACCGAGCTCTTCCGAAACGTCAATACGACACAAATCCATGCATTCTCGTCTACCCTTCGATGCTGTCTCCCGAACATCGTAGCGAACCCATTTCATGTTTTTCGCCATTCGAAGTCATCAATCAAACTTTACGATAAAAACCGTGGAAAGCTCATTTTTATCGAAAGAAGTCGTAATAAACGCTTCAAGTCGAAAGACGGCCCAAAGGGACCTAAGGCATGACTCGAAGCCCACCTTACGATTTCTTAACCAACAACCCGTAAACCGTGGGACGGTCTACGCTTGGTTCGCAAGGAAAGATAAATGTCAAGTTTCCGCAGATAAATACGAAATTTTGAAGATAATTACGAAGAACGGGAAAAATGGAATATCTCAATTTTTAGGCTATGACGGCTTAAGGACAGAAGGGGAAAAGCGCAAACTGACCTAGGAGCGAGTATATAAGGACTCCTAGGCGAGAGGCATGAGGAACAACTTTTTAGACTCGGAACTCTCGGCACTTAGAAACTTTGAGGCATTATTCTCGACATGCTCTGTTTCCATGACTGGCACCCGATTACCAGACTAACGTGCACAAGCAGTTCGATCTCTTGGTTCACTCTTGAACTACGTTCGGCTTGATCCTCGAAAGGGGTACGTAGGCAGCCTTTCATAAGTTTCAGTCCGAAATCAATCAAAAACCTTTTCTATATTTTCTTCGTCTTTAGTTATCGAGCTGCGAGTCAACTAGGTTTGAGCTTTTAGGCCGCTAGAACTAGGTAACTTGCTGACAGCCTTTGCGGCCAAAGCTTTTATGATCTCTTGTAATGATCGCAACGCTCTCACGCGGGCTCGAAATAAGATCTACTATTTTCTCTAAAAACTCATTAGTTATCTTTTCATGATTTCCGAATATATTTGGTCACTTGCCGTTGGCTCTCGCAGAGATCCGAGACGTCTGGGAAATTAGGGTTTTCCTTGTTTCCTAATTTAAACATAAATCGACAGTGCGAATTTCGGTTCCCCACAATTTGGCGCTAGAAGGAGGGGAGGTACGGATTACTCTAACTTATAGCCGCAAAACGCTTGATCAAAACAATGTCTGGAAATACGAAAGAGAAAATCGCAGTTCACAACAACGCTGGTAAGAAAACTCCAGCCGCCACTGCGTGGCTCGATTGCTACGTAGCGACCAAGCTCAAGCCAAGCTCGGTCGCTACGTAGCGACCGAGGAAGCACACGGCTCGATTGCTACGTAGCGACCAAGCTCAAGCCAAGCTCGGTCGCTACGTAGCGACCGAGGAAGCACACGGCTCGATTGCTACGTAGCGACCAAGCTCAAGCCAAGCTCGGTCGCTACGTAGCGACCGAGGAAGCACACGGCTCGATTGCTACAGCGCAACAAATCGATTACACAGCTCGGTCGCTACGTAGCGACCGAGGAAGCACACGGCTCGATTGCTACGTAGCGACCAAGCTCAAGCCAAGCTCGGTCGCTACGTAGCGACCGAGCACGCACACAGCTCGGTCGCGACGTAGAGACCGAGCTGCAGCAAAGCTCGGTCACTATGTAGCGACCGAGCATGCACACAGCTCGGTCGCTACGTAGTGACCGAGCACGCACACAACTCGGTCGCTAAGCACGCACATAGCTCGGTCGCTACGTAGCGACCGAGCTCAATCCAACTCTCCAGTCACTACGTAGCGGTCTGTCAGGCCTAAAAAGGGTCCTCCTTTGTGTTCTCTTTTGAATCCTCATCGTAACGCTTTTCGTTTCGTCTCAATCGGAGTTTCCGTTGAGATTTTACGACGAAAACAAGTAGGACTCTTCTTGTCTTGCTTCCACTCGCTACGTAGCGACCTGTCAGACCGCCACTCGCTACATAGCGACCTGTCAGGCCTAAAAAGGGTCCTCCTTTACGTTCTCTTTTGAATCCTCATCGTAACGCTTTTCGTTTCGTCTCAATCGGAGTTTCCGTTGAGATTTTACGACGAAAACAAGTAGGACTCTTCTTGGCTTGCTTCCACTCGCTACGTAGTGACCTGTCAGACCTCCAGTCACTACATTGCGACCTGTCAGGCCTCAGAAAAGTCCTCCTTTGCGTTCTCTTTTGAATCCTCATCGAAACGCTTTTCGTTTCGTCTCAATCGGAGTTTCCGTTGAGATTTTACGTCGAAAGCAAGTAGGACTCTTCTTGGCTTACTTCTAC
The DNA here is from genome assembly GCF_000695525.1 of Brassica oleracea var. oleracea. Classification (NCBI taxonomy): domain Eukaryota; kingdom Viridiplantae; phylum Streptophyta; class Magnoliopsida; order Brassicales; family Brassicaceae; genus Brassica; species Brassica oleracea. The sequence continues at coordinate 8,011,355 of NC_027754.1, read as the reverse complement.
CCGCTACACAGCGACCTGTCAGACCTCCAGCTCGCTACATAGCGACCTTTCAGGCCTCAAAAAGCTCCTCCTCTGTGTTCTCTTTTGAATCCCGATCGATACGCTTTTCGTTTCGTCTCAATCGGAGTTTCCGTTGAGATTTTACGACGAGAACAAGTAAGACTCATCTAAACTACTTTGCTTGCACCTACTAGCCCTTACCTCCATCTTTGTGTTCTCATTCAAATCTCGATCGAAACGTCTCTTGTTTCGTCTCGATTGGAGTTACCATTGAAACTTTACGATAAAAAAAAGCCCGCATAGACTAGTTTTCTCGCGTGGATTCTGATTAATCGTATAATACGGCAACGGTTAACTTAACA
>NC_027754.1:8008271-8009121 GCF_000695525.1 Brassica oleracea var. oleracea | reverse complement strand
CTTGATCCCTTCAACAAGGGTACGTAGGCAGCCGTCATAAGGCGCAGCCCCAATCTTATCGTGTTATACTTTTAGAAGAGCGAGAAGACCACTTACCACGGACCTTTTCGACCATAAATTCCACCTAACTCACCTAACTTGCCTAACTTGCCAAGTCACTCGCTAGAACCTCACGCTAGAAGCTCATGGTTCTAACAAGCTGGGGGGCTAACTGTTGGGGTCAAAATCGGTCACGGCGGAATCAATGTCTGAAAGTCCGTAAAAATCGGCATGAACGTTTTTACGAAAATTAAATCTTCGGAAAAGATTTATTCTTACGAAGAGCCCTGCGGAAGAAACACGAGATATCGAAGAAAAGCCCGAAAAAGGTCGCACGGTCGCTACGTAGTGGCCGAGCTCGAGCCAAGCTCGGTCGCTACGTAACGACCGAGCGTCTGTCCCGCCCGGTCGCTACGTAGCGACCGAGCGTCCGTCCCACTCCCGCTCGGTCGCTACGTAGCGAACGAGCGTGCGTTCCATTCGGTCGCTACGTAGCGACCTAGCTCTTCCGAAACGTCGATACGACACGAATCCATGCATTCTCGTCTACCCTTTGATGCTGTCTCCCGAAGACCGTAGCGAACCCATTTCATGTTTTCCGCCATTCGAAGTCATCAATCAAACTTTACGATAAAAACCGCGGAAAGTTCATTTTTATCGAAAGAAGTCTTGATAAATGCTTCAAGTCGAAAGATGGCCCAAAGGGACCTAAGGCATGACTCGACGCCCACCTTACGATTTCTTAACCAGCAGCCCGTAAACCGTGGGACGGTTTACGCTTGGTTCGCAAGGAAAGATAAATGTCAAGTTT
>NC_027754.1:7980856-8008084 GCF_000695525.1 Brassica oleracea var. oleracea | reverse complement strand
CACCCGATTACCAGACGAACGTGCACAAGCAGTTCGATCTCTTGGTTCACTTTTGAACTACGTTCGACTTGATCCTCGAAAGGGGTACGTATGCAGCCTTTCATAAGGTTCAGTCCGAAATCAATCAAAAACCTTTTCTGTATTTTCTTCGTCTTTAGTTGTCAAGCTGCGAGTCAACTAGGTTTGAGCTTTTAGGCCGCTAGAACTAGGTAACTCGCTGACAGCCTTTGCGGCCAAAGCTTTTATGATCTCTTGTAATGATCGCAACGCTCACACGCGGACTCGAAATATGATCTACTGTGTTTTCTAAACTCGTTTGTTATCTTTTTATGATTTCCGCATATATTTGGTCACTTGCCGTTGGCTCTCGCAGAGATCCGAGACCTCCGGGAAATTAGGGTTTTCCTAGTTTCCTAATTTAAACGTAAATCGATAGTGCGAATTTCGGTTCCCACAGTGAGGAGTTGGCTCAGTCCGGCGTGAATGTAATGTGCAAAATGTGCTTCTTGGGAGAAAGCCAAGAAAGTGAGAGAGAAAGGAGGATGCTTTCTTGTAAAATCTGTGGCAAGAAGTACAATAAGAATTGTGTAAAGTCTTGGGCTCAACATATAGGTGCGTTCATTTGATTCGTTGCTGTGTCCTACTTTCTCTGGCTTGGTAAGGCTTTTGAAGTCTATAAGTGCTGTAAATTGCAGATTTTTTTCATTGGAGTTCATGGAGTTGTCCCTCGTGCCGTGTTTGTGAGGTCAGTTGAGTTCGTTTCCTTCTGTTGCATTTGAATTTTTCTATGCACTGCCAATGTCTAGGAATGTTTGACTAGCTTACACAGAGTCGTCATATTCCTTAGGTCTGCTGTAGAACAGGAGATCCTAACAAGTTTGTGTTCTGCAAGAGGTGTGATGCCGCTTACCATTGTCAATCTCTTAACATATACATTTTTTTTTTCAGATTCCAAATGGATTGCTGCAAGATTGCAAGAGTCTGCAAAATCTTTCTCTGCATAACAATCCCATTTCAATGGATGAGTTTCGGCTGGTAAGGAGTTTTATTCTGCAACCTCAAAGAACAAGCTTGTGATTGTGTTGTTGTGTGTAACATAGCAATGGTGTTAATGTATATAGATGGAAGGGCTGGACCTTGAAGACTGTCCTGAAAAAGAGCTTCTTGGTCATGGGCTGACTTTACTATGGCAGGCAACAAGGATAACAATACCAGATTTCATCACCTAGTTCATCTGTTATATTTTGCAATGAGTTCATGTGTTTTATGTATTTGATTTTGTGTGTTTTGAATCATTTTGGAATCTAAATTTTTTTTAACCCCTAATCCCTAAATATATTTTAACCCCTAAATCCTAAATATAATCCTAAAATCTAAATTTTAAACTTTTAAACTTTATATAAAAATACAATTCGATATAAATATACTAATTCAAACCGGACCCATCTAGTACCCTAAATCTAATACCATAAACCTTAAAATTCAAACTTAAATGATATTCTAAATACTAAATAAAATCTCTAAATTAATTTTTTCAGATTTTAAATCCAAAATTTAAATCTAATTTTTTAAAAAATCCATTCAAAATCTTAAATGCAAACCTAAAATCTCCATCAAATTCTATACCCTAAATCCTAACTTCAAACATAAACACATACCACTAAATATAAACTTCCAATATAAATTTTTAAAATTTAACAAACTTCAAATTTAAATCTTAATCACAAACTTTTATATACAACTCTAACTCCTACACTTTCAAAACTCTCAATCCCTAAATCATAATGAATTGATCTTTAATCTACACTTTATATCTAATACCCTATACCCCAAACTTAAACTCTACATACAAAATCATAAATCCAATCTTTACAAACTTATAATAGAAATTTTAAATTAAACTCTAAATATATTCTAAAATTCAAATCATATACTTAATCCTAAATCTTCACCCTAACTCCTAAACCAAATATCTCATTTTAACATATATCATAAAACATCAAATCTTCATTTTTAAGAAATTATAATTCTGTAAATAAATTAAAATTTAAAATACAAAATTTAGACTTCAAATTTTCAATTATGATATCAAAGTATTTAAAGCTTAAATCATTTGTATAATAGCTATAAATAAATAAGAAGACAATTTGTATTGTTTTTTTTTAACCATTGATTGATTTGAATTAAATGCCCAAAATCACTCTTGTATCTATCCCCACACTTTCCTATTGGTTTACTGACATGGATCACCATATGCACCCTTGGATGATATTGAATCAACGCTTGAGATTAATTATTCTTTTTTTCCCTTTTTTTTAATCATCTTTTCTGATCTACGAGAGAAGAGAGAGAGAGAGAGAGAAAAGATGGAGTTCGTAGATGATAAAGGAGAAGTCGCCACGGCCGGTCATCACCACCACCACCACCATCGCTCGTTACCACCACCACCATCGCCATCTCTCCCATCCCCAATCGCTCGTTACCATCACCACCATCGTCATCTCTCCCATCCCCAATCGCTCTTCACCACCACCATCGCTTCTCAGATCCGTCTTCACCACCGTCACGCTCGTCATAACCACCACTGTTCACTTCTCTGTCTCTCACTCTATGTCTCTGGTGGAGCATACAGGACCAAGAGGGATGACTCTGCCAAAACTATGTCCCAGCGTTTGCAAGGTATTGTTTTAGCTTGTCTGATTTGTTTTCATCATTCTGTAATTTTCATGTGTGTTGTTTGCTACATGCTCGTAAGAGACTCAGCTTGATCTTTGAAAAGTGCTCTGGTTGTTTCAATTTTAGTTAGAGACCAATTTGGTTCATTGAAAGACCAAGTTTACATATTTCTACTTCTTTCATCCAATGAAAGCTTATCAGTATTTTTTTTTTGTTCCTGGTAAAGGTGGTGGTCATGACTCGTGAGCAAGAGCTGATGTTGTGCAGAGGAGATGTCTCGAACTCGTGTCCGTCTAGACTCACACGAATGTTGCAGTCTCTCACTGGAATTGCCAAGTGCAGCCTTTGAAGGCATTGTGACAGTAAAGACTGAGACTTTCTTCTTCTCAGAGTTTTGCTTATGTCTGCTGATTCATTGCCTTTGAAGGATTATACAGATAAAACGTTGCTTTACGGCATACTTGAAGACAATCGTGCTTAAGTATGGGTGTTGAGATAAGTTATCTTGTTCGTTAATCTTGTACTGATTGGTTTCCATCTTAAGCATAGGTATATGTCCTCAAATCATTGTATTTAGCAACACTTTTTCTGTGTACTTTTCAGATACTGGGGAAGCTTGAAGAAGGTGGAAGAGACAGATGAACCTCAAGGAAGGTTGAAGTGAAACAACGAGCTTGAGGAAGGCGGCGGCTTAGGTTTAGTTTTTGGGTTAATGTGTTTTAATAGTTTTTGTTTAATATGTACTTTTTTAGTTTTGTAAAATTGATTGTATTTGTCAACTGATTTTAATTAATTAATAAAATTTCATTTTTAATTATACCGATATTATTTGTACTTGACAAAAAAGAAGAAACTGATTTTAATTAATAAACAAATTGCTATATGTTAAATAAAATTAATGAGCTTCAATAACATTTATACCACATTATTATAAATATTAACAATTGCATACAAACTAACGCTATCGTTGTATAGTTAACTATGGCATACACACATATCCGCTATCAAAAGGGTCGGACCTACGATAACGGGCGCTTCCAGAGCGTTTTAGGGAACGCTATTAAAACGAACTAATAGCGTTTAACGCCAACTATTAAAACCCACATTTCCTGTAGTGGAACCAGTTATTATACTTTTTTCTGTACTGATGGCTATGTAAATTTGGGCTTGTTCTAACATAGTACCTATTTTCATCCAACACTAATTATTATGTATGAGAATGTGGTATTATTGTTATTAACTTAGAGAGATTACAAGAGTTCTTATATACAGAGAACTAGGAGTATTCTAGAGAGAATGATATCACAATGCAAAGTAATATATACACGAATATATGAGCATTGAATTCTTGAATGTTCTTTATCCTTAACATGTCCCCTCAAGATGGAGGGGTTGATGCCACTCCAATCTTGTCTCTGAGTTCAATGAACCGTTGGCGCAGGATAGGTTTTGTCAGTGCGTCCGCCAGCTGATCTTTGGTGTTTATGTGAGCGACATGCAGCATTCCTCGCTGAATTTGACCTCAGATGAAGTGGTAGTCAAGAGCAACATGCTTCATACGTGAGTGGAATCTTGGGTTCGCGCAGAGGAAGGTGGCACCAAGCTTATCGCAGTATATGACTGTGCGAGGACCGGAATGCCAAGCTCAGTCAGGATGTTGCATATCAAACGTATTTCAGCGGATGCATTGGCGACGGTCCTATACTCTGCTTCGGTGGAAGAGCGAGTGATTCCACTCTGTTTGCGTGAAAACCACGAAACTGGGTTTTGCCCGAGGTAGATGATGAAGGCTCCTGTAGAGAGGTAATCATGGGAGTCGCCTGCCCAGTCCGCATCGGAGAAACCGTGAAGTCTCAACTCATTACTGGCGTGAAAGTATATACCATGAGTTTGTGTGCCGACCAAGTAACGAAGGATTCTTTTCGCAGCTTCCCAGTGCGCGTCCGTTGGTGTGTGCATAAATTGCGACAATCTGTTTACTAGGAATGCAACATCAAGGCGAGTGAAGAGGAGGTATTGTAGACCGCCAACGAGCTTCCTGTACTCAGTTGGGTTCTTCAGAGGTTGGCCGGAGACGAGTGTGAGTTTATTTGTCGTGGACATTTGTGTAGAGACAGGCTTTGCTCCTTCCATTTTGTACTTATGCAGAAGATCACTAATGTATTTTCTTTGAGATAAGTGAAGCCCTTTGTTGGTGCCATGTGCCTCAACGCCAAGAAAGTAATTAAGATCTTCAGGGTCTTTTACAGAGAACCGTTCAGCGAACTGCTTTAGCACTACAGAGATGATCGTTTTGGAGCTGCATGTGATGAGAATGTCGTCGACGTATACCAGTAGGTATGTATAGTGAGAGCCTTTACGGAGCACAAATAGTGAAGTGTCAGCAAGAGAGTTGGTGAAGCACACAAAGACGAGAAAATTCTTCAACTCCATGTACCAAGCTCTTGGAGCTTGTTTAAGCCCATAGATAGCTTTCCAATGGCGATACACATGTGCTGGTTTGTCTGGGTCAATGAAACCTGGCGGTTGCTCCATGTATACTTCTTCATCCAGAGTTCCTTGCAAGAAGGCGTTGTTAACGTCTAATTGTTGTATAGGCCAAGATCGTGGGACTGCAATGTCAAGGATGAGGCGAATGGTGGTTGTTTTGATCATTGGACTGAACGTATCAGTGTAGTCACGACCCCGTTTCTGATTGTAGCCCTTAGGCACCAGTCGTGCTTTAGACCTGCCAAGAGTTCCATCGGGTAAAAATTTTTTAAAGAGCCACCTGCAACCAACAACATTCATGTGAGGCTGTCGAGGTACAAGTTCGAGAGTTTGATTGCGAGCAAAGGCATCTAACTCTGTCGAAACTGCACATCTCCACCGTTTCTCTTTTAGGGCCTAGTTCACTGTTCTCGGTTCAGAGGGGTATGGACTTTGTAGGGCTGCGGTTAGGTTGAGTTTGTCTTTGGGTTTAGTGATGTTGTTTTTGCGACGTGTGGTCATTTGGTGGTTGTTTGGTGGTGGTTGCGGGTTAGGTTGAGTAGCAATGGTGTCGGTTATGGTGGGAAGAGGAGGGTGTGTTCGAGGTTCAGGTTGTGTTTTTTCGGGTTGTGGTGTCCGGTTTGATTGGATTTGGACATTGGGTTGGGGTTGAGTTCCTGCAAGAGGCATCTCAGTGGTTGTAGTGGAGTTACATACCTGAGGTTGTGAGGTTGTTGTGCCGCTTGTGTCTACTGTTGAAGTTCTCTCTGCATTCTCTTGTGGTGGAGGAGCTAGCGACGGGAGTCCTGGACACGGAAGAGGAGTGACTACGAGTGGCCGTCGGGTGGCTTGTGGGTGTGAGGATGATGGTTCAGGTTGATCAGGCTCAGTAGGAGAGGGAGGTGGGGTTTTGAACGGGAATGTGGTTTCATCAAACTTGACATGCCGTGAGACATAAATGCGGCCTGTGGTGGTTTGTAAACAGAGGTAGGCACTCTGCGAGAGAGAGTAGCCAATGAATACACACGGTTCTGATCAGTTTTGAAGCTTGTTACTGTTGTAGGGACGTAGCCAAGGAAAGCAAAGGCATCCAAATGTTCTCAGTTTGGCGTAGTTAGGATCAGTACCGAAGAGTTTATGAAAGGGCGTCACCATGTGCAGTACAGGTGTTGGTAAGCGATTGATCAGGTAAACCGCAGTGGCAAAGGCGTACGTCCTGTATGAGCGAGGCATGCCGGCATGAGTTAGAAGACTGAGACCCGTTTCAACGATGTGGCGGTGTTTGCCCTCAGAGACTCTGTTGTGTTCGGGCGTGTGTGGAGGAGAAGTTAGATGAGTGATTCCTGATGAGGCAAGGAAGGAACGTAGAGTGATGTATTCTCCTCCATTGTCGGAGTACAAGGTTCCTATCTTGGTCTGGAATTTGTTTTCAACGAGGGCTTTGTAGGTGAGAAAGGTTTCTTTGGTGGTCTTTGGTTTTGAGGGGGTAGAGCCAAGTGTATCGGGTAAAGTGGTCTATGAAGACAACGTAGTATTTGAAGTTGTCTACTGAAATAGTTGGAGAGGTCCAGAGATCAGTAAAGATGTATTCAAGAGGTCTTTTGAAGACAATGTTTGTTTGAGAAAAAGGAAGCTTTTGGCTTATAATGATTGCACAGTCGGGACAAACAAAAGATTGAGCAGTAGACTGCGACTTTAAAGAAGGTAAATAAGAAGCAACAGCTTTAATAATTGAGATAGAAGGGTGGCCAACACGGTGGTGCCAGTCTTTTATGGTGGGTTGCGAGGGAGTAGTAGCGAAGAAGGATTGGATGGTTGATGGAGAGACTGGTCACTCGTATAGATCACCCTTGGTCTTACCGTGCAGCAACGGGACTCCCGAGGATAGATCCTTCACCTTAAAGGAGGCAGGGAAAAATTTAACAGAGAATTTATTAGCATTGCAAAGGCGATATACGGATATAAGGTTTTTGTGAATATGTGGTACGCATAAAACATCAGTTAAGGCTAAGTTACGAGAGGGTACGGATAGAGAAAGTGAACCAGAGTGTCTGATAGGGAGGCCTGATCCGTCACATATGAGCACGCGATCATTACCAGAATATGGCTGATGGAGAGAGAGGTTGTCGAGGTCGCTTGTGAGATGATGTGTGGCTCCACTATCCATGATCCACGAGGAGGAGGAGCTTGGCGGGAGCATCGCCATGTTTGCTCACGGCTGCCAGGGTGTGTAGTTGTTGACCTGATTGCTGGTCGCCATTGCTGATTGGTTCCCAAGTTGTGGGCATCGGCGAGCTCTGTGGCCTTGTATTCCACAGATTTGGCAGCGACCTTCATAGCCTCCTTGTTGTCCTATGTTGTTACGATTGTCTCTGTAGTTGTTGTTGTTGTGGCGTGGCGGCTGAGTGTTGCGATTCCACTGTTGATTGTTGCGACCAGAGCTGTTGTTGCGTCCTTGCGGCTGAGTGGAAGCAGCGTTTGCAGTGTTGGGCGCAACCGGAGAAACAGAGGAGACTGCTAAGATCTTTGCTTCTTTGTTGAGCAGCTTTTCATGAACCTCAATGACTGACGGGGAGAAGTCGCGAGCTTCAAGTTGATCGATTGTTTGTTTGTAATCTTCAGGGAGGCCACCAAGAATGTATTCGATCTGATCCTCATGATCAACTGGTTTCCCAAGTAGTGCTAGTTGATCGAATCTGGTGGTGAACCTCTGAACATATTCATCGATCGTTTTTGTACCTTTACTCCATTGACGGAGCTGTAGCTTCAGCTGCTGGACATGACCTCTGCTTGGTTTCGCATATGTCGCAGCAATAGTTGTCCTGATCTCAGTCGCTGTTTTGGTCTTGGAGACAATCGGCTGAATTTGCATGGTGATGGCGCCTATAAGACCGCTGTAGATGAGCTTGTCTTGTCGTTTCCACAGCGTATAGGCTGGGTTGGGCGAGGTGACGGTGTCCTCGGTGACTGTAGGAGGCGGAGGTGGTGTGGTGCCGTCGAGATGGCCAGCGAAGTCATACCCGTCAAGCAGGGCATGAACTTGAAGACTCCACATCATATAGTTGCTGGATGTTAACTTTGTGATGTTTGACATGTTCACATTCAGCAACGCTTGAGGAGTTTGATCTACTATCTCTGCGGAAGTCGTGGACATGATGTGATTGGGGAAGAAGAAAAGAAAGAAGAAGATGATAGAGAGGAAGGAGAAGAGGGCGGCCGCAGGGGAAAGAGAGATTAGGTTTTATTAAACCTGCTTTGTTACCATGAGAATGTGGTATTATTGTTATTAACTTAGAGAGATTACAAGAGTTCTTATATACAGAGAGCTAGGAGTATTCTAGAGAGAATGATATCACAATGGAAAGTAATATATACACGAATATATGAGCATTGAAGTCTTGGATGTTCTGTATCCTTAACAATGTATCGATCAATTCTCCTTCTCATCCCCTTTCTTTGATTCGATCCTCACCTTATCACCTTTTTATTTTCTTGAACTCTTTGCACTAGCCAAATGTCCACATTTTTCACAGTTTGAACATTTGTAAGGCAACCATAGATAAGTGAACTCAAACCACCTTTTTTTTGTAGAAATTGAATTTCATTGACCGATCGACGTAACTCTTTTGTGAGGTCAGCTTTAACAAAGATCTTTGCTACCTTCATATTCAAACATTCTGCAGTTTTAGGGTTGTCAATGGGTCGGGACACCCACCGCACTAACAGTGAATCTAAGTCGTTTTCCACGAGAATATCGAAATATGAACACTTTTCGTATGAATCCATAATGGTATAGTCTTTGGTTTCTGGTTGTCTCTTCTAGAAATGGTGGGCACTTAGACATGACCACCTAAATCTCAGCCAATTTCCACATTCTTCTTCGCAAAACCCTATTTTAGAATAGAGTTACATATCGGAAACTTCATTGTTGCCACATTCACAATACAGTTCCACCATCTGCGATTTATCCCCTACCCAAATCTTATTCAAAATTGTGCAAACTTTTGAGATGTGAGGAGCTGTAACTAAGAACTTGCCTATCAGAAAGTCCGCCAAAGGGGTGAAGTGTCGACAAAAACATTCTATGGTACATTCACAGACCCCATTCCTTCTCTGATTGATACGTCGACATCATACTTAGTTAAAACTTTCTACCCCTGCTCCACTGCATCAACCCATGAACCTTTCTTTGACTGAGTCACTAACTTCCTAGCCTGTACTTCCTCATCCACGACAATTTTATCCATTCCCCATCCACCAAATTTCCGATGATAGTGCAGCCGCTGTGCCTTGGAGAAGTAAATTACTCAAAACCCTAGTCACACTTCAAATCACCCTCAGAGCCAAACATGTACTATGACGATTCTTTTTATTTCAGTACACTCATTCTTATTATTTTGTGTTTTGTGTTTCTTGATTTTCAAAGCCTGAGCTGGAAGGTGAGCCATGACTATTTCTCCATGGGGGAGGCTCATTTGGCTGCTGTGCACAAAGTTTTTACTCTTTTTCTAATTTTTGTTGGTATATTACTTTAAACTGTTTACAAAATCATTATACTTAAGGAAGATTTTTTTTGTGTGTTTTTTTGTGAAGTGTTGAGTTCTTTCCATCCTTGTGCTGAATGTGGCTAATTTAGTGACTAGGGATTGTAACAACTAACAACTAATAGAAAGTGTGTTGTGAATCTGAATTTCAAGTAAATGAGCCAATCCTAGTGGAGGATACATGTCTTTTTTCCAATCCCTTGAAGGATCTTGTAAAGAATTTTTATTTTATTTTCTTTTATACTATAACTATACAAAGCAAATTATTCCACACACACTATTTGATGTATTTTGACTTCTTTTGTTACGTCTTGCAGGGCCAAACATGTAAGTTTTGTTTCTTGTTTCCTCTCTTGATATTGTACTTGTCACTTTTTGGAAATCGTTACAAGGTGTGATTGGGTTGGATCAAGTGAAGTGTTTAGCTTTTTCGGTGTCTGCTAAGCCTCCGAGTCGAGAAAGTGTCTTAAGCGTTGTAGATTTAGTGGATCAAATGGAATAAGAGTGGATCAAGCAGATGGTACATGTGTAGATCATACGGATCTACCGGTTCAAAACATAAGTTTGATTGGTGAAAGTGAATAAAAGGTAGTCCAAAGTACTGTGCACACTACAAGAAAACATTATATTTTTTGACCAAAATTATGACCACTTTAATTGATCAAAACGATTTGTGACCACAAACCGACAATTTAATGAGGAGTAAAAGATGTGGACATAAAGTGGTCAGTAATTAACGACGAAAAGAGATGATTAGAAAATGGTCAAAACATTGTGACCAAATATTGACAATTAAAATATGGTCAGAAACGTGGTCAGCATTTGATCAAAAAGTCGTCGCACTTGTTTTCAAAATTAGCCGTTTGTGGCCGTTTAGATAGTGGTCAGAAAATGATCAAAATTTTGATTTTTGCGTACGTTTACAAACTAGCCGTTCAACACACGATCTCTATATAAATATTGTACCTCATTGTAGGCGATTCACAGAAACTACGAAAGGAACACACTGAAAATGTCTTCAAATATTTCTAATTTTCGTTCTTGGATGAACAATCAATGGGATTCCAATGGACAGATTTCAAAGGAGTTTGCGGAAGGGCTTAAAGAATTTATGCGATTTGCCGGAAACCAAGATATTACTTTGAGAGGAGGTAAGATGTTTTGTCGTTGTATTCGTTGTGATAATAGTAAATTTATTCCTATAGAAAGGGTATGGAATCATTTGTATCAATGTGGATTTACTCCTAATTATAAAATCTGGTATTTACATGGAGAAGTTGATATAGGAAATATACCTAGTACTAGTGAATATGTGCCGGTTAGTATAGAGGAATCTAGAATGGTGGTAGAATCTAGGGATACAATAGAAATGGTAAACGATGCATTTCGTGAAAATATCTCCTCATTTATGGAAGACGGAGATAGGGTTGAGGAACCAAATTTAGAAGCGAGGAGATTTTTTGATATGTTGGATGCAGCTAAACATCCAATATATGAGGGTTGTAAAAGTGGTCATTCTCCTTTGTCGGCTGCAACTAGGATGATGGCCATAAAGTCAGATTTTAATCTGGCAGAAGATTGTGTCGATTCAGTTGCTAATTTTGTGAAAGAATATTTACCAGAAGATAATATGTGTCCAGCTTCGTACGAAGAGGTAGATAAACTTGTTTCCGGTCTAGGTTTGCCATTTCAAGTGATCGATGTTTGCATCGACAATTGTATGATCTATTGGAAAGCAGATGCAAACCACTTGTCATGCCGATTTTGTGGGAAACCTCGGTTTAAGGTCACCAGTGGAAGAGCCCGAGTTCCTTATAAGCGTATGTGGTATTTGCCGTTAGCAGATAGGCTTAAAAGGCTATATCAATCTGAACGCACAGCAAGTGCTATGAGATGGCATAAGGAGCACTCAAGCGGAGGAGATATTGTGCATCCCTCAGATGCAAAGGCATGGAAGCACTTTCAGTCACTTTATGAGGGGTTTGCATCAGAGAGTAGGAATGTCTACGTAGGACTATGTACTGATGGTTTTAACCCATTTGGAAAACATGGAAGACAATATTAATTGTGGCCTGTAATTGTCACACCGTACAATTTACCCCATTCGTTGTGCATGAAACGAGAGTTTCTATTTCTCACCATACTTGTTCCTGGTCCAGAACATCCGAAACAATCTCTTGATGTGTTCTTACAGCCACTGATTTGTGAGTTGCAAAGGTTATGGGCTAATGGTGTAGAAGCATTTGATATTTCATGCCGACAAAATTTCAAGATGCATGCAGTGCTTATGTGGACCATCAGTGATTTTCCAGCATATGAAATGTTATCTGGATGGACAACACATGGAAGGTTATCATGTCCATATTGTCAGGATAGTACTGATGCATTTCAGTTAACAAACGGACGAAAGACGTGTTGGTTTGATTGTCATAGGCGGTTTCTACCTAGTTCGCATCCTTATCGTTAGAGCAAGACATTATTTACGAAGGGAAAAGTTGTTCATGATGCCCCACCACCAGAGTTAGATGGTCGATATTTATTGAGGCAACTTCAAGATTTTGGGGCAGATACAACTGCGGAATGCGGTGGAAATGGGCATGTCCCAGTCGATGGTTGTAGTCAGTATCATAACTGGCACAAAAAAAGTATTTTTTGGGATTTGCCATATTGGGAAACTCATTTGCTAAGGCACAACTTAGATGTCATGCATATTGAGAAGAATTTTTTCGATAACATCATGAACACAGTTTTAAATGTCCAAGGGAAGACAAAGGATAACTTAAAGTCCAGATTAGACTTGCCTAGTATATGTGCACGAGATGAGCTACATATTATGGCCAACGGAAAAGGTCCTACTCCTAAGTTCAGATTGAATGCATCTGCAAAGGAAGAGTTTTTTCAGTGGATATTGTCTAGCGTTAAATTCCCTGATGGATATGCTTCAAATCTAAGAAATTGTGTTGATAGTCAAGAGGAACGATTATCTGGGATAAAAAGTCATGATTGTCATGTTTTCATGCAACGCCTTCTTCCATTTGCATTTGCAGGGCTTCTACCCAAAGAAGTTCATGAAGTTATTGCTGGTAAATTTTTTTTTTTTCATTTGATGAATATCCTAAGCTTTTTTATACATACTAATTACTATATATTTCTGTATTTGCTTGTGATTGCAGGGATAAGTGCATTTTTCGAGACCTTTGCACAAGATCACTAACCCCTGAGGGAATTCGACAACTGAAATCTGACATACCAATTATTCTTTGCAATCTTGAGAAGATTTTCCCACCATCTTTCTTTGATGTTATGGAACATCTAGCAATTCACCTTCCTAAGGAAGCAAAACTTGGTGAACCGGTTCAATACAGATGGAGACATTTCATACTATGGTGTTCTTAAGGAAGTCTTGGAAGTTCAATATTCTGGTACCATAAATTTGAAATGCATATTGTTCTTATGCGATTGGTACAACTAACAATCAGGGATTGGTGTAAGGCATACCAAATTTGGTGTGACTGAAGTTAATTCATCAAAGAGACTCAACAAATATGATCCTTTCATCCTTGGAACACTGGCGGATCAAGTGAGCTACATTCACTATACTCGCATTAAGTACAAAAGAGATCCATGGATAACAGTCACACTTATTATTCCAAGAGGCAGAGTGTGTGGAATATCAGAGAAAGACCCGTTACAACAAAACTCAGTTGATTTTCCAGGTTCGATTAATCAATCGGTAGAACCAACACTTTTGGTGGATTTTGAAGAAGCAACAATGGATAATATATTGGAGATTTCTGAAGAAGAGCTTGGCGAATTTGAAGAATACTCTGATTCGGCTTCTTCAGAATATTCGTCTGATTCAGAATAATTGTTTTGGTTACATGATGAGCAGAGAAAAGAGGGTGGGCGACATCAGATCGGTTTACAAGACAGCGTGGAAGCTTCATGTTCGTATCTAACATGTCTTTTTTGTTTTGTTTTGGGCCTGGTCACTGGTCCAATTTAAATAAGAACTTATGTTCCACTAATAAAAACATATGTTACATGCTTTATTAAAAAACAGATCGTGGAAATCCACTTTAATTCACAAAATCTAACAAAGATTAAACAATATTAGTAACGATGTCGTGTAGTTAGTTAATAAAGTCAAATTGTCTTTAATAATTCACACTTTTTCTTAACTTCTTCTCATCTCAACGGCGCCGATTCTCAGAGGATGCCTACTCGAGAGCAATTTCTGCAATTTCTTCAACAAAATCCGTTAAGTGATGGAACACCAATTTATGTTGATTCCTTTCAAGGCTCTGAGACTTATTACTCTCAACTAAACCAGCCTAATATCAACGTCACGAACATACCATCAACTTCGAGTACACCAGCTGCAGCGCCCACCCCTCATATGACAGTGGATGATCTTTTGGGGGCTCCTGGACGAGAGAGCCTCAATATACTCGACCCCTTGCGGTGTGGAAGAGCTACTTGGTAAATATTTCTATTATATAATTTGTTGGTTTGGGGTGACTTAAGTTTAAGTATTGCAAACCCCTTTCATTGAGATAAGATTGATTTATTTTTATAGGGTTAAATATGATAAAGGCAAAATTTCTAAAGCAATATTAAAGATGATGAAATCTGACCTACCAGGAGCGTATCCTATGTATAATCATCTACCTCGTGATGTGAAAGGATCATATTTGTTGAGTCTCTTTGATGAATTAACTTCAGTCACACCAAATTTGGTATGCATAAAACACCAATCCCTGATTGTGGGTTGTACCAATCGCATAAGAACAGTATGCATTTCAAATTTATGGTACCAGAATATTGAACTTCCAAGACTTCCTTAAGAACACCATAGTATGACATGTCTCCAGCTTGCACAGCTATCCCAGAATTCACTGTTGGTGCTCCTTCACGGGAAACCTTAAAAGCATAACCACGTGTAAAATATGCAGGTGAAGACATTGCAAGTGACAAGGGACCATCTACTATTTCCTCAAACCACTTAACTACTTCTTCACCTCTAGCCAAGCATATGCGCACCTGTACCAAAACTCAGAGTTTAATATTTGTCTGATCATAAGGTATCATAGCACCTGTACCAAAACTCAGAGTTTAATATTTGTCTGATCATAAGGTATCATAGCACCTGTACCAAAACTCAGAGTTTAATATTTGTCTGATCATAAGGTATCATAGCACCTGTACCAAAACTCAGAGTTTAATATTTGTCTGATCATAAGGTATCATAGCACCTGTACCAAAACTCAGAGTTTAATATTTGTCTGATCATAAGGTATCATAGCACCTGTACCAAAACTCAGAGTTTAATATTTGTCTGATCATAAGGTATCATAGCACCTGTACCAAAACTCAGAGTTTAATATTTGTCTGATCATAAGGTATCATAGCACCTGTACCAAAACTCAGAGTTTAATATTTGTCTGATCATAAGGTATCATAGCACCTGTACCAAAACTCAGAGTTTAATATTTGTCTGATCATAAGGTATCATAGCACCTGTACCAAAACTCAGAGTTTAATATTTGTCTGATCATAAGGTATCATACAAAGAAATTAATAATGATCTTACATAAAATTTTAACCAGTTTGCATATTCCTTATGCTTTATAGCTAAAATTTGATTCTCTGAATGATTTGGGTAGGCCTCCCTAAGCTGGTCATCATAAATCCTACAAAATTAAACGTTAAACATAATTTTTCAATGAAAGTGAAAAACTCACAAGTACAAAAATAAAAAATAGTTATACGTTTCGTATTGCAGTAATTCATCACAATTGAGAAGAATATACATATGCAAGTGACTAATCTCCTCATCTTTTAACCAACGTTTTTTACGTTTTCCACTTAGTCGTCCTACTTGTGCAAAGATATCTGGAACATCATATAAGTAGTGGGGCTTTTCTCCTCCATCATCGTTACGGACCGGTTTTCCTCTCTTTGTTTGAATATGTGGGGCAAAAGTAGTAAGCAGAGAAGTGTGATGCTTCTTCTTTGATGGTCTGAGCGATAATAGAACCTTCAACTCTGCTTAAATTTTTCACTTTTTTTATCAAGTGAAACATAAATCGCTCGAACGGATACATCCATCTGTATTGAACCGGTCCACCAAGTTCTGCTTCCTTAGGAAGGTGAATTGCTAGATGTTCCATAACATCAAAGAAAGATGGTGGGAAAATCTTCTCAAGATTGCAAAGAATAATTGGTATGTCAGATTTCAGTTGTCGAATTCCCTCAGGGGTTAGTTATCTTGTGCAAAGGTCTCAAAAAAAATGCACTTATCCCTGCAATCACAAGCAAATACAGAAATATATAGTAATTAGTATGTATAAAAAAGCTTAGGATATTGATAAAATGAAAAAAAAAAATTTACCAGCAATAACTTCATGAACTTCTTTGGGTAGAAGCCCTGCAAATGCAAATGGAAGAAGGCGTTGCATGAAAACATGACAATCATGACTTTTTATCCCAGATAATCGTTCCTCTTGACTATCAACACAATTTCTTAGATTTGAAGCATATCCATCAGGGAATTTAACGCTAGACAATATCCACTGAAAAAACTCTTCCTTTGCAGATGCATTCAATCTGAACTTAGGAGTAGGACCTTTTCCGTTGGCCATAATATGTAGCTCATCTCGTGCACATATACTAGGCAAGTCTAATCTGGACTTTAAGTTATCCTTTGTCTTCCCTTGGACATTTAAAACTGTGTTCATGATGTTATCGAAAAAATTCTTCTCAATATGCATGACATCTAAGTTGTGCCGTAGCAAATGAGTTTCCCAATTTGGCAAATCCCAAAAAATACTTTTTTTGTGCCAGTTATGATACTGACTACAACCATCGACTGGGACATGCCCATTTCCACCGCATTCCGCAGTTGTATCTGCCCCAAAATCTTGAAGGTGCCTCAATAAATATCGACCATCTAACTCTGGTGGTGGGGCATCATGGACAACTTTTCCCTTCGTAAATAATGTCTTGCTCTGACGATAAGGATGCGAACTAGGTAGAAACCGCCTATGACAATCAAACCAACACGTCTTTCGTCCATTTTTTAACTGAAATGCATCAGTACTATCCTGACAATATGGACATGATAACCTTCCATGTGTTGTCCATCCAGATAACATTCCATAAGCTGGAAAATCACTGATGGTCCACATATGCACTGCATGCATCTTGAAATTTTGTCGGCATGAAATATCAAATGCTTCTACACCATTAGCCCATAACTCTTGCAACTCACAAATCAGTGGCTGTAAGAAAACATCAAGAGATCGTTTCGGATGTTCTGGACCAGGAACAAGTATGGTGACAAATAGAAACTCTCGTTTCATGCACAACGAAGGGGGTAAATTGTACGGTGTGACAATTACAGGCCACAATGAATATTGTCTTCCATGTTTTCCAAATGGGTTAAAACCATCAGTGCATAGTCCTAGGTAGACATTCCTACTCTCTGATGCAAACCCCTCATAAAGTGACTGAAAGTGCTTCCATGCCTTTGCATCTGAGGGATGCACAATATCTCCTCCGCTTGAGTGCTCCTTATGCCATCTCATAGCACTTGCTGTGCGTTCAGATTGATATAGCCTTTTAAGCCTATCTGCTAACGGCAAATACCACATACGCTTATAAGGAACTCGGGCTCTTCCACTGGTGACCTTAAACCGAGGTTTCCCACAAAATCGGCATGACAAGTGGTTTGCATCTGCTTTCCAATAGATCATACAATTGTCGATGCAAACATCGATCACTTGAAATGGCAAATCTAGACCGGAAACAAGTTTATCTACCTCTTCGTACGAAGCTGGACACATATTATCTTCTGGTAAATATTCTTTCACAAAACTAGCAACTGAATCGACACAATCTTCTGCCAGATTAAAATCTGACTTTATGGCCATCATCCTAGTTGCAGCCGACAAAGGAGAATGACCACTTTTACAACCCTCATATATTGGATGTTTAGCTGCATCCAACATATCAAAAAATCTCCTCGCTTCTAAATTTGGTTCCTCAACCCTATCTCCGTCTTCCATAAATGAGGAGATATTTTCACGAAATGCATCGTTTACCATTTCTATTGTATCCCTAGATTCTACCACCATTCTAGATTCCTCTATACTAACCGGCACATATTCACTAGTACTAGGTATATTTCCTATATCAACTTCTCCATGTAAATACCATATTTTATAATTAGAAGTAAATCCACATTGATACAAATGATTCCATACCCTTTCTATAGGAATAAATTTACTATTATCACAACGAATACAAGGACAAAACTTCTTACCTCCTCTCAAAGTAATATCTTGGTTTCCGGCATATCGCATAAATTCTTTAAGCCCTTCCGCAAACTCCTTTGAAATCTGTCCATTGGAATCCCATTGATTGTTCATCCAAGAACGAAAATTAGAAATATTTGAAGACATTTTCAGTGTGATCCTTACGTAGTTTCTGTGAATCGCCTACAATGAGGTACATTATTTATATAGAGATCGTGTGTTGAACGGCTAGTTTACATACGCAAAAATCAAAATTTTGATCATTTTCTGACCACTATCTAAACGGCCACAAATGGCTAATTTTGAAAACAAGTGCGACGACTTTTTGATCAAATGCTGACCACGTTTCTGACCATATTTTAATTGTCAATATTTGGTCACAATGTTTTGACCATTTTCTAATCATCTCTTTTCGTCGTTAATTACTGACCACTTTATGTCCACATCTTTTACTCCTCATTAAATTGTCGGTTTGTGGTCACAAATCGTTTTGATCAATTAAAGTGGTCATAATTTTGGTCAAAAAATATAATGTTTTCTTGTAGTGGCTAGTTATATTTCAATTGGTATATGTAATGGTCCAATTTAATCTTATACTTCATTATAAATAATTATGATATACTTATGGTTAGTTGTCGGATTTGTTTTTTAAATATTGAGTGAAGAGTGAAGACTGGACCAAGCTTTTTCCCAACGTCTATTCCGGGCCCAGTTTCTTATCATCCGTAGTAAAACTGCATGATGATTGCAAGTTTACTTGTTTGCTGTGTGCAGACGCAGTCCAAATTGTGCAATGTGAGAAATATTTAGTTTGGTTAGAAGGGTATATTCCTTATCTGGACACATACAATGGTCGTACCATCCGTTACCCCGACCTGCTCATCAGGCCGAACAATACCATCAAGGTCGACCTTGAGGAGAACAAGATTGTGGAGTTTATCAAGTTTGATGTTGAAAATGTTGTGACGGTGAGTGGTGACCGGAGGAAGAAACAAAGGGCATGTTGGTGTGATCAGGGAAGCTTTTTTTTTTTTATCAACTCACAAGGGAAGCTTTGAGACAATCCACATTCAAGACTCTACAGGACATGAGTTTACAACGAGGTTGGGGAATGTGTTCACAATTGGTAAATGAACAAGTCCGTGAGTGTCTCGTCCAAAGGGTAAAGGTATTAAGCTTAGCCTCATTAAGGAAGCTAGTGTTGAATCTGAGTTTGGTCGGCTTGGATTAGATGAACAAAACTTGATTGTGGATTATTTCAAAGATGTTTTATTGATCAGAAAAGAGTGAAGTTACAATGTGCGTGAACAAGAGAGAAAAATAAGCTGGCACATGTTGGAGTGTGCCGGAAAATTACAAGTCGACGAGAAAAAGTAAGAATAAGTAAACTCTGATTTTTAGTCGTCAGTCTCTGTGTGTTCGAGTTTGTATCCTCCTCCTAATCTTCTTTGTCTGTTTTAATAAATAACCTCCTCTTTTATTTGCCCTAGGACAGTCTAATCTAATGAGGTGGGCCGGGCTTAACGGGCCTAGCCACTGGGTCGAGTCTTTGAACCATCGAGCCGAGCTCGAGTGTCGAGCTCACTATGCCGAATAATGTTGAGCTGAGCCGATTTTGTGGTCGAATCCCTTATTTGATGGGCCTTGTGATGGGATGCAATCTATCTACAACATTTAGGAAAAGGCTTTTTGCTCAACAAGCTGCTTAAACTGTTTCATTTTTCTTAGTTTCAGAAAATTAGGTTATGTTGAATTTTACTATGGAAAGTTCAATTGTCAATAACTCATTTTACAGGATTTCTAAGCACTGAGTAAGATTCACATAATTGTGACAACCCGTCCCACTTACTAGGACCCCATGCTCACAGGTCTGTAGGGTACCGACCCTAACCCCTCCATTATGAGTCCTCTCTAACTCCATAATTAGGTTGTTGGTGTGTTTGACGTTCTTCGAACCCAAGACCTCACCCTTTAACAATTCTCCCACAGGACAAGCTGTCACCAATTGATCTGCATGTCAATTAGTGACAACTTGTCCTGTGGGAGAGTTGTGAAAGGGTGAGGTCTTGGTCTCGAGGAACGCCAAACGCACCAACAACCTAATTATAGAGTCAGAGAGGACTCATAATGGAGGGATTGGAGTCGGTGCCCTGCAAGGCTGTGAGCCGGGCTCCGAGTGAGCGGGACGGGTTGTCACAAAAAAAGTCAGCTTTAGATGAAACTAGAGTTTTCCTACTAACAAAAATTGAAAATCAAAAGAGTGGAGTTCAAATAGAACTAACGTTTCTTGTTTCTTGTATTTTCTTAATATTTTTCTACCATTTGGGTTCTCTAATGGAAGAAGAATTTTATATGTATGTGAAAACATGTCTCCGTGCACCAACAATCTAATTATCGAGTCAGAAAGAACTCATAATGGAGGGGTTGGGGTCGGTGCCCTGCAGGGCTGTGAACCAGGTTCCAAGTGAACGGGACGGGTTGTCACAATAATAGTACACATTCTTGAACATGAATTATATTGCGTTCACCATGTCTATCAAAATGTCTGAAACAACCATTGAAGAGACATCTAATCTAACATGAAAGGAGAATTGGATGTACATGACTCCCATTACCTTCAACATCTTCCAGACATCAAAAACTTATAAACCAAGAACTCGGAGACGTAAAAAAACAAAACCTTTAATACTGTTGACCAACCACTTTGTACATCCTGCAATGTTGCTTGACAAGATGTGTTACCTTAAGTACAAACTGTTACAACATTTGTTATAATTAAAAATCTAGAGAGGGGAGTGTTGCTTACCACTAATTATATCTTGAACAAAATTCTAGACAAAGTAACTGGCAAAACTACATATGAACTATGGAAAGGTAATTTATCTTCGTATAAATACCTCAAAGTGTGGGGGTGGTTGGCAAAAGTTATGGTATCGTCACCAAAGAAAGTCACTGTTGGACCTAAAATAGTGGATTCTTCATCAGATATGCACATAATGGTAGTGCCTATCGATTTATGGTACATAAATCTGAAATATCAGATATTCATGAAATTACAGTAATGGAATCAGTAAATGCATCTCTCTTAATAAATATTTCCCATGCAAGGAAAAACAAAGTTCAAAACGAACTCAAGAAGAAAGAGACGACGAAAATGTCTCAGAAATTGAGACAAATGTTGATATTTCTTTAAATGATATTTCAGAAAATGAAATAGATGAATCTAAAAGTAGCAAAAGTGTAAGACCCGTTCCTGGCCTTTCGTCCCAACTGGACCCGAAGCCTTACTCACAGACATTACTGCTTGTTTGATTCATTTTAAATTCTATTAGTTACTAAGTCATATTCAGATATGAGGTTCATAAACAATCGACCAGATAGCATACATAAACACCAGGTAAATCATTTGTATTATTAACCAAGATGAGATTCAATACATAGGTTGCAATGTGTTCTATAAGCTATTATGAGTTCATTCCTAACACAATCTACCCATATGCCACACTGCCCCTCACTAATCGAGTCTTCATGGCTCTTTGGCTTTACCACGATCAGCCTCAGTTCCTGAAACCACAAACCATCACATTAAGTACAATCTGATATCCTAACAATCGATTCTAGCAATGCAAGGTTTGGTTCCAGTTCCTATGTCATAAACCCCTATCAAGACTATCATAGAACACTCGGCCAAGCCTAGACTAATTCTAAGCCAAGCCCAAACGATCACAATCCATCCATAGTCGGATCGTCCATAGTCCCATCTAACCATCCGGTTAAGGTCTAGGTTCGATCGGCCATTCATAAGTCCGGCCCAAAGGCTTACGGACCTTCTTACCTGATCCGGCCCAAGGCCTGGATCCATACAACCGAGTAAGGCCCAAGCCCATCCGGATTGCCTTGCAACCGATCTGACCTTGCGACACAACACTCCTGTTAAACGAACTGTACGTCCGTCCTGCTGTACAGCCACAAACTATCCAAATGAATCGGCCAAAGTCTAGATCCAATGGCACCGTTTGGAATTCGCAACCTTTGAGAACTTGTACCCTTTCATCACTCGTGCCTCTTGGCCATTCATGACTCTTGGCATCATACTCGTTGGTTGTTCCAACCGTTCGATCCAACTGTCCCATCTGGTCCGGCCGATCCATGTGTGAGTCCGGCCAATGGCCAAGCACCACGTCTAAATTCATCCTACACAAGACATGAACCATTGTGACTGTTCAAGGAAGGGTTGCAACCGTTCATAACAGAACCGCCCAATCCAAATGGATTACCCTTAGGCCGGCCAGACCATGCACGTGCCTAACCCGAAGGTTAAGGACCATGACCGCAACATCTAACCTTAGCCACGGTTATAACCATCCCAGCACATCACCATAGCCACACAAACATATAGACCCTTCTCTTTGCCTCTGGTATCTATAACCACACAGCCTCCTCTCTCTCTTAAACTCTTCTCCTTGCCCGAGATACTAAACCACCACAACCGAGCCTTTTATGGCTGATTTATCTCTCTATCTTTCTAGTCGGCCTTTTCCTTTTGTTTCCTTTGAAACTGATGTTTAGAATCGATAGAGAGGCCCTCTATTTATAGAGAGTAGGCGGCCAGTACTTGCCCCATGAAAAGGTACAACTTGCTAGGCGAATGGGCATGACTTGGTCGAAAGGTTGCAACCTTGGCCACTTGCACCCAACGTCCATAACTGGCCCTTCTTGGGTCGGTCCAGAGCCCAAACAGATACCCAAGCCCTCTGGACTTAGACCACCACCTATCCCAAGGACTTAGACCACGGCCTAGACCAAGGACCCACCAGTCCAAAACCAACCTGGCAGGCAAACCGGCCCGGACCTGGACCAACTGCCCGAGACCCGAACACTCCGTCCAGCTGAGTTGAGCTGGCTCCAGCTGACCCAGATGAGTGAGCTATTAGCCAGGCTGGTTGAGCTGACCTAACTTGGAACGAGCTAAGCGATCTTGACCGAGCTTCGTCCAGCTTGATCGATCTTCCCGTATGCGTTGCCAAGCTAGTGTACAAGTCGTACAATTTACTTATCGTCGTTTCAACCTTGGTTTGGTTAAGTCTCAGCATCCTGACGTCCTTAACCTCCTCTCTTGGCCATGGAACACTTGCCTTAATGTCATAAGACCGCCTGGTACGTTTCCTCAAACCATAGCCCGTCCCGACAATCCTATCTATGATCGGAGATACGACAAAAAGAGCTCGAAACGAAACGTCTTTTGGTGAAGATTTTTTAATGGCATTCTTAGTAGAAAATGATCCAAAAACTTTGGCAGAAGCCATGTCTTCACCAGACTTTCCGTTTTGGAACGAAGCTGTCAAAAGTGATTTCGACTCTATCATGCAAAATTATACATAGTACTTGACGGATTTACCACCTGGATGGAAAGCATTATGGAGTAAATGGATAATGAGATGAAAACTAAACCTTAGTAACGAGAACATCAGTAAGGCTGACGATAGAAATCAAAACTTTAAGAGGCCTAGAAATCCATCAAATTGATGTAAAAGCCATCTTTCTAAATGGTGATGTTTTTTTGTCGGCTACCCATCTAGTATTCGATCAAATGGTGATTTAGAAAAAGATATTTACATTAACAAACCAGAGGGTTTTATCATTCACAGAAAGACAAAGTATGCAGACTTGTAAAGTAACTTTATCTGCTTGAACAAGAACCTAAAAAATGTCACGAATAATTTGACAACACAATGATGTTAAATAGTTTCAAAATTAATGAATGTGATAAATGCATATACTACAAAAATACCAAAAAATGTGTATGTTTTGCTATGTTTATATGTAGATTATATGCTCATTATTGGCAGAAATAAAGACATTATCAATCAAACAAAAAACATGCTCAAAGAAAATTTTGAGATGAAAGACATGGGATTAGCAGATGTTATTCCCGGGATTAAAGTCATGAGAAATTTAAATGGAATTATCTTAACCCAATCTCATTATGCTCAAACAATATTAGAGAGATTTAAAAATTACTCTAATATTAGATCCCTTACTTCACTTGACAAAGAATTCACGTGAAGCGGTTTCATAAAATGAGTATTCACGTGTGATCGGAAGTCTCATGTTCTTGAACAATTGTACAAGACCAGATCTTGCGCATGCAGTAAACATACTGTGTCGATATAGACCGGATCTTGCCCACGCAGTAAACGTACTGAGTCGATATACAAGTAATCCAGGTTATAAACACCATAAAGCTAAACGAGAGTACTCAAGTACTTGCGCCATACCAAAATTTTTGGGCTTCACTATGGTAAAGAAACATCAGTTTTAGAAGGATACAGTGATGCTAACTGGATATCGGATTCTAAAAGCTCAAAATTCACAAGTGGATATGTCTTTACACTAGGAGGAGCCGCAATATCTTGGAATTCTACCAAACAAACAGTGTTAGCCAGATCCACTATGGAATCTGAGTTCATAGCCTTAGACAAAGCAACAAAAGAAGCTGAATGGCTAAGAAACTTTTTGGATATATTCCTTTGTGGGAGAAACATGTTCCAGCTATACGCATACATTGTGATAGTCAATAAGCTATACCTCGGGCTCAAAATAATTTCTACAATGGTAAATCTCGTCACATCAGAAGACGACATAAAACCATTAGACAACTTATCTCAAATGGTGTAATCACAATAGTCTTCATCAAATCGGCTGACAACCTAGCGGATCAATTAACTAAAGGTTTGCCACGAGATATTGTTGCTCAATCATCAAAAGTAATTGGTTTAAAGGCTATAACGAATGATGATGCTTGATTGCTAATATACCATGGCTTTTACCCACTTTTAGCCATGGTATATAGGTGTTTTAGGAACTATATTATGTTTTGAAGTCTTTTTAGCATTTTTACAGGTTCATGGACGTTTTGGATAAAAATGATGATTTGGGTGCATTTTGGAGCAAAAATGAGAGGAGACTCGAAGCTGTCCATCGAACCAGTTCAAGGTCGACATTCAGAGTCCACCATCGATCGATGCACACTCTGTGCCATCGATCAACAGCGAAGCGCACAAGGCCCAGCCGGTTTTAAACCCAAGTCACAACTTATTTACGGAAATACCCCTGGCCGACTTTTAACCTAATATTTATGTGATCTGCCATTGTTCTAGGCAACACACGCTTTCTATACTTTCTAGTTTTTACACAACAAAGGTTTCTAGTAGATTTGAAGAGAAGATCCAAGACTCCTTCAGTTATTTGTGTTGGAACTCCAGTATTTCTAACCTTAATCTATTTATGCATTCTTTTATGTTTATTGTTATGAATTGCTTTCCTATGTCTGAGTAGTTCACCTTGTACGGTTTAGGGTTCAAATAGGGTTATGAAGGATTATCCCAAATATAGATTGATGAGTTGTTTGTGATAACCATCAATTGAATTTATCTTATTTTTTTTGTTCTATAGTGGCTAACTAGAACCTTGACGTTAGGATAATAAAGCGGAAGCATGGTCTTTTATCTGAAATAATTCATATTGTGCTAGGATTGCTAGAAACATGCAGAAGTTGATCTACGAAACCTAGTGAACATAAGTCAAACCCGCTCGGTAAAGCTTGCTGGAAGGAACATTAATAGACAACCATAAAGGTGTATCGATCGACGTTCTGAAAGGTGTATCGATCGATTATCCATTGATAACATCGATCGACGCTTTCTCTAGATCAACAAACAACAGTTGAGATCTGAAATCAAGAAAATAGAGATTAAAAACAAAAGACAGTTGATAGAATATTATTTAGTTTGTGTTCTAGAATATCCAATAAACTACTCTATCTTCTATACTATTATAATCCTCATTACTTGAATAAAAAGTCTAACGCTTTCTCATAATTGTTTACAGGACCTCAAATCAACCAACCGAACAACTACCTTGTTCAAACTTGCAATTTACTACTTCCTTAATTTACCTAGCTTAATCATAAACTACTTAAGATCTTTAGTGTGCCCCAGCTCCTTGTGGATTCGATCCTTAAGTACTACAACTCGACCTCTTATTTGAGAGAGTACAAATAACAGAGGAAGAAGAAGTAAACTAAATTGGTGTTGCGGTCAAAATCGGTCACGACGGAATCGATGTCCGAAAGTCCTCAGAAAAACTGAATCTCGTTCAAAACTTCAAAAAGCCGAGAAAATGAATAGCCGAAACGGATCGCCCGGCGACCTCGACCATGACACGAGCCAGCTTGAGAACACATGTTGGGGTCAAAATCGGTAACGACGGAATCAATGTCCGAAAGTCCTCAGAAAAACCGAATCTCGTTCAAAATTTCAAAAGCCGAGGAAACAAATAGCCAAAACGGATTACCCGGCGAGCTCGGCCGCGACACGAGCCAGCTCGCCCGGCGAGCACGACCGTGGCACGGATCAGCTCGCCCGTCCGAAGATAATCACAAAGGAGAAGGAAATATGGAAAAGCCCGCTTTGCGACAAATCCGGCCCAAGAAGAGGTAAACCGACCTAAGGAGGAGTATATAAGGAGGACATAGGACGAAGAGGGAGAAAAAAGAGGAGCACATCAGAGCAATTTAGGCATTTTTTTCCGTTTTTACTAATCGAGTTGCGACTCAACTAGTTTAGATTTAGGTTGCTAGACTAGCGAACGTACCGACAACTCTTGTAGCCTAGGTCTTTACTTGTTGTTCACGCTCAAACGCGAATTCGGAAATAAGATCCTCTTATTCTCTTTTTCTGCTTATTTTCATTTTATTCTTTCATATTGATCGTGTCGTGTGTGGTTCAGCAGATAACCGGAACCTTCAGGGAAGGCAAGGTTAACTTGGCTTTCCTCCGATTAACAAAACTCGACGGTGTGAATTTCGGTTCCAACAGTTTGGTGCTAGAAGGAGGGGGGCTACGGATCTATCTCTCTCGTAACCACACACGCTCAGTCCGATATGACGACCAACGCTGACAAAGACCTGCAAACACACGATGGGACTCCCGTCGATGCCAACGCTGATAAAACTCCAGCTGGAAAAGTATCAATGGTCACCGCCGACACCGCGATACTAGACCAGATGAAGGAAATGTTCGCCTCCGCTCAGAAAAAGTCGGACGAACAAGGAAAACTTGTGGTATCTCTCACAAAACAGGTGGAAACATTAACGGTGAAGGCCAGGAGCAAAGCCCCGCGCGGGACCACAAGAGCCCGCAGCGGTAGAAGACTTGATT
>NC_027754.1:7976878-7979612 GCF_000695525.1 Brassica oleracea var. oleracea | reverse complement strand
GACTTCATCGTAATGGAAGAGGAGATGAAAATCCTCTCCCAGAAGTACAACCCGCAGAAGACGCCCACAAAAAAGAAAAGCTCTCGAAACGACAAGTATGTCCACCACGAGGGAGAAGACGTCCAGGGCGAGCACAACTATACTATCAATTCCAAACAAGGAAAGACCTCCGGAAACACCTGGACCAGGAACCAGTACAAGGATAACTCCTACTACGAGTTCCGCCTGACCAAAGTTCATTCCACTACGAACTGCAAAGTTCTTGGCGCAAGGCTAGCCGCAAAACTCCTCGCTGGTGACCTCTCGAAGGTCACTAGCATAAAAGACCTCATCCTGGATTCCGACCGCCCTCCCAGGACTGATAAAGAGTCTCCCGAGAGGGACGCACGCGCAAATCAGTCTGGCAAAAAACGCGGAAGAAGGCAGGATGACCTTGGAGACAATAGTACCCACCGGAGGATAAACATGATCATCGGAGAATCGCAATTCTACCGCTACTCTGTTTCATCCATCAAGGCCTACAGAAGAAAGGCGGAAACATGTTCTAACTGGACGACTCGGTCCCCGACCGACAACGCTCCAAACGATACGATTGTTTTCGAAGAGGAGGAAACCGTCGGACTCGATAAACCTCACTGCAATCCGCTGGTCATCGACTTGGCGATTTGAGACCTCGAAGTGGGAAGAATCCTCATCGACACAGGCAGCACGGTCAACGTCATTTTCTGCGACACTCTCCGGAGAATGAACATCGAACTCGGGGAAGTCGTCCCGGAACCAAAACCACTGACCGGTTTTTCGGGCACAACATCAATGACCCTCGGATCGATCAAACTTCCGGTCATGGCAAGGGAAGTCAAGAAAATCGTTGACTTAGCCGTAGTCGATAACCCGGCCATCTGTAATGTTATCATGGGAACCCCATGGATCAACGCAATGAAGACGGTATCGTCGACTTACCACCTTAGCTAAAAGTTCCCAACACCAAACGGAATTGGATCAACTCAATGAAGGCGGTACCGTCGACTTACCACCTTAGCATCAAGTTCCCAACACCAAATGGAACAGCAGTAATCTGGGGATGCCAGAAACAATCTAGGCTCTGCTTTTTGGCCGAGCATAAGCTACGACAAACTCAGAAAAACCCTGCGATTAGCCCGAAGCGAGTCAAAAAAACTCAGAGTACTCCCGAAGGTTCCACAAAGAGCAATTTTGAATCACTCGCCCAGGCAACCGCTCCGGACAGTGACGCGATCCCGGAGTCCATCGCCCTACCAGTGGAAAACCCGACTCACGAAATGGCCGCCGATTTAACTAAAGCCTCAATGGCCGAAGTAACAGAAAGGGCCCTATCCAACGAGTAGGAACGCCCGCAACAACAAAGCAGAACTACGAGATGGCTTGATCCTCGAAAGAGGTACGTAGGCAGCTTGTCCTATTGACAAGATCAGCTATCCCCCTCTCCAAAAGGGGGGGAGTGGGTACGTATACTCGTATACTCCCACAAAAGTTCGGAATATCCACACATGTACTCGATATTTTCGAAACTTTTCCAATAAAACTCATTTTATTTCGGTCTCCCAATTAAATTGCAATAAGCCACAAAAATCGGAGATTAACCTGAGAAACACCCAAGACAAGGGTCTCCAAGCACGCATACCTTTCAAGCAGTCCTTGGATGAGAACTAACTTAAACAACAATCACTGCGTATCAATGGTCAAGCAAGACTGAATCCATCTTCTCTAAAAACGAAGATCGTAACTTTCGCACTACAAAGGATATACCTTTTGGAAAAAGCGAGACGTCGTAAATATTTTCGAGAGATATTATCCAAACACACGGTCCGCCTGCGACTCTAAAAAAACAAATTGCCCGTCGATTGGCCCCAACAGACAAACCCAAAACGTTCTCAAAAAAGAACTCAGAGTCTAACCTTTCGTAAAAGTAAAGGTTCTCTTACATCCGACGAGGATACCATAGCGCGCTATACAAGAAATCCGCAATTTTGGTCAGCACTCCAGACGGTCTCTGGAGAGTGCTCGGTTCGTTCCATACAAGTCATATAAGCCGGCGCCAAGTCGCGGACTTTAAATCGGAAAGAACCAGGTGGAAATCTCCCACAGGCAAAACGAGAGCCGATTAGTTGTCGCACAGCCTTAGAGCCGAAAGTAAACCAAGGTCTTGCCCTAAACCAATTCCTACTGGTCCACTAACATCTAAAGACATGATACGAGATCTTTAAAACATGTCCCATTGTCTATATCTAATACGCTCACGAAACTTCGCGAAACTCCTAAACGTTTCCGAACAGCCTCGTTCAGTAAGAGCAAACGAACAAGACGATAAACAAAGAGTTAGGATACGAAGTGAATACTCGTATCTTTCCTTCTCACTTGGCAGAAGTATAAACTAAAACGCACAGAATGTCAATCATTCATATAGAAGCCGCAAAAAACGGCTAGGACCCAAAGCCACCAAACGGCCAGTCTCAAACACATAGTTCACATAACCTCGCAAGGTCATAACACACATAAATCAAATACGGCCACACTCGGCCTAGATACATCAAACCTCGAAATAAAACTAAGGGAAATAATCTTCAAAGCTCAAAGTCGAAGAACCCGGACATGGAGACCCCGAACGAGCTTGCCAGCTGGTCCACCTATCCGTCCGCGACTCCGGCACCTTCATCACCAACACCGGTTCCCGCTTCCGCCGTGTCCTCCGAGACCT
>NC_027754.1:7928666-7975981 GCF_000695525.1 Brassica oleracea var. oleracea | reverse complement strand
TTCGGGAAGTTGGGAAGGTTATGTCTCTCGAACGGTTTCCTATTCGTCGTAGTAAAGCAGGTTATGGTTAACTTAACACCAACTGCCTCGGCTATGCGAAGAAACAGGGTTCCATTGGAAGAACCATGCCTATGCCAACGGCTACTTCGCGAGTAAAATCGTAAAAACGCTTAATTCTCGATACGGCCTAAACAGGGTCCAAATTGCGGACAACGGCACATCTATGGTCCCAAAAGACTTGAGCCCAAAGACTGGTATGACGGTTTATCTCATCCGCGGGAAGAGATAAATGTCAAATTTCCGAAGATAATCACAAAGGAGAAGGAAATATGGAAAAGCCCGCTTCGCGACAAATTCGGCCCAAGAGGAGGTAAACCGACCTAAAGAGGAGTATATAAGGAGGACCTAGGACAAAGAGGGAGAAAAAAGAGGAGCACATCAGAGCAACTTAGCACTTAGAGCAATTTAGGCATCTTTTTTTCCGGTTTTACTAATCGAGCTGCGACTCAACTAGTTTAGATTTAGGTCGCTAGACTAGCGAACGTACCGACAACTCTTGTAGCCTAGGTCTTTACTTGTTTTTCACGCTCAAACGCGAATTCGGAAATAAGATCCTCTTATTCTCTTTTTCTGCTTATTTTCATTTTATTCTTTCATATTGATCGTGTCGTGTGTGGCCCAGCAGATAACCGGGACCTTCAGGGAAGGCTAGGTTAACTTGGCTTTCCTCTGATTAACAAAACTTGACGGTGTGAATTTCGTTTCCCACAATCGCCATTAGATCTTGTCTTGGCAGTTTTAAGTCTAGGTTTTTCTTTTACTCAAAAATTGATAAACAATTTTATTAATTTTGTTCAGGTGCATTCCCAACAGTACCAGAAGAAACAAGGAAAAATCACTGATTTTCTCAGACCCAACACTCTTGGAACACACGATTCGCAAAGAATAGAGATCAGCATCGATCGACAACAAAATCCATTCGTCGACCGACACTTCTCAGCAAACTTCGACAAATACTCATAATCCATCGAACGCAGTTGTGAGCCACCGCCGATTGACACTTCAGTCCGAACATCGATCGAAGACCGTCCGCGAGACATGGCTACGACACTAATCCAAGAGCGGGATGAGAATGGAGACATGCATGACCAGGATGGTAATCTGCGTAATGCAGCAAGTCAGAGGTTGGATGATCAGAGGGATGTAATTTCTGATTAAGATGATGATATCGCTGCAGCTGCTCAAGCTGTAGACGATGTTGCTCGACCCAGAACGTTGGATGACTACAATCGTCCAGATCAGTACTACTTCAACAGATCTTCTATTCGTCCCTCTGCCATCCAGAGGACAGATTTCGAGATGAAGCCCCAATAATTTACACTTATGGCACAGACACTCTACTATGGTTTGTCACACGAGCATCCTATGAACCATCTGGAGGGTTCGAGGATTTGATTTCTGCCATTAAAGCTAATGGAGTCCCTGAGGACTATCTTATCTGCAAGCTCTTTAAGTACTCACTTAAGCAATTACCACCAGGATCTCTCACATCCTGTGCTGATATCAAGAATGCGTTCCTACGCAATTTACTTGATGAGTCACGAGCTGAGGACTTAAGGAGCAAGATTTCTACATTCATTCAGGAGCCTACAGAGTCATTCAGAAGCTCATGAATCAGATTCAAGTCGTATCAGAGAGACTGTCCACACCACGGATTCAATGAAATGCAGGTGCTCATCACTTTCTTTGGAGGCATTACGCTGGCATATCAGATGCCTATAGAATCATCAATAAAGGGAAACTTCAACAATAGGAATCCAGAGGATGCTGTGAGACTCATTGAGAACCTAGCATCCTGCAGCAGTGCCATGGACACTGATTTCAAGAGATGGGAACCCGCTGCTGCTCTTTGGAAAGAAAAAAATGGTTGATGTTAGAGCCAGATTGGACATCGTTTAAAAACTTCTCGAAAATTAGATTAGCCTCAAGGTGAATGTAGAGATTCCAGATGCCAGAGGTGACAGTAAAGATAGGAGACATGTGGACTTCATCAGGACATTCAATAATTCATCTTAGCATAAACCACCTCCAGAAAATTAGGAAAGCAGTATTGAATCAATGATTGATCAGATCCTGGAGGGCCAGCTTAAGCTGGCACTGGACTTAAATGGTAAGATAGATGTTGTCTACACCAACCTGAGCCTAAAGATTGTAGCTCTGAAAACACGATTGACGAAAGTAGAAGTTCAACTGGTTCAGACAAGAGAATCTGTTAAGAGGCATGAGGCATTAATCAAGAGGAAGGAAGCACTGAAGTACCACGTGAGTGCTATCATTTAGGATGATTTATGGCAAGTGGTTGAGGAGGAGAAGCTTCAGGAGGGAGACTTCGACGTTGAAATATCCATGATTTTCGGCAATTCACATTGGTGTCGACCGACACCAAGAGATGAATATCGATCGATGGAATGGGATGAACATCGATCGAGATTGGATGTTCAACATCGATCGCCTGAGTCAGTTGCATCATGCGAGATGGTTAGAATCATGACCCATGAAAAGTTCACAGCTAGACACCCTCATCCACCCAAACCTATACATGTAAACATCAATCGGCGGAGTGAGCAAGTCACCGTTTGACAAAGAAAATCAACCGGCGATCGGCAGTCAACCTCAGTCATCGATCGACGAGCACCTCTCTCCTACTGAGTGCAACTACCCAAGATAGATGTAGCACGGCTAAATGCACTCAGAAACCCATCTCAACCTTCAGAGACACCAACAGACAACATCAGTGAGCAATCTGAAGATGCACCAGAGCCTATGCAAGTTAATCAGGCTACTGTGGGAAGAACCTTGACGAAGAGGAAGGAAAAGGTTCCCAGGCATCTGAAGAGAGGAGCTAATGAGAAGGAGATGGAGAGTTTCAGAAAGAGGATTCTAAGGATCCCAATGGACAAGCCATTTGAGGAGGCCTACTTTATCAACAGGCTGTGGATGTTCTTCAGAGAGACGAAGGAAACTGAAGAAGACATTAGGAGAATGTTCCACCATGTCAGAGAGAAGATGAGACATAAGATTACACTGAAGAAGAAGAAGAAGAGTGATCCTAGAAAGTTTGTAGTACCCTGCTTGATAGGAAGCATTGACTACCCTAGTGCGCTTTGCGACACAGGATCTTCAGTCAGAATTCTACCTAAGGTGATGGCAGACCATCTAGGTCTGAAGATAGATCCTTCAGAGGATTCATTCACTTTGTGGATTGTTCTCAGAGGAACTCAGGAGGAATCATCAGAAACCTTAAGGTGCAGATTGGTAATGCCCTAGTTCCAGTAGACTTCCATGTCCTGGACATCAAGCTCAACTGGAATTCTTCTCTACTACTTGGTAGAGCCTTCAATGCTACTGTAGGAGAAGTATGCGACATGCAGACCAACAAGCTGTGCCTGACACTCATAGACCCTACCGTATACTATAATCTCGTGATAATTGCCAAGCAACAGACGGGCTACAAGGAGATTGGAGATGATCCAGGATTCATTGTAGTTTGCTACTGTGATCATGAAGCTGATGAGGAATCAGAGATTGAAGCATCGATCGACACTCAACCTGATATATCGATCGATGAAAAGCTTGTAGCGATGACCAACAGTGCCATTCAGCCACCGATCGACAATGTTCCCGTAGAATCGATCGACAGTAGCCATGCGAGTGAAATCTTTGTTTTGCCAGAACACTGCTACCCGAGTTTTGCAGTCAACATTCTAACTCCAACATCGATCAATTATCAGTATGATGACACAGTCGACAGACAAGGCAACTATTAAATCGGCAGTTGGGCAGAGATTCAGAGAAGAGAGAAAGAAGGAAGAAAGAGATCAGATAAGACTACCTATGTATTCAGAAACTTCCTTGAGTAAGAGTCCATGTGTCTTTTGATCGATAATCCCAAGGTAAAGCCTACACTTTTTATTTATGTATTAACTGAGATCAGTAGAGGGGCGAGTCATACACCATTGGCTAAGTTGCTGGGTAGATAGATTTGGTTGCTAAGCTAAGATATGGTATATAGAATACATCTAAAGTTAGAATTGATTTGATGTGGTTTGCAACGTTGTAGAAGTGATGATATGAGTTCTTAAATTGTGTGAGTCCCTGCTGTTTTCAAAACCTGTTTTGTAAAGACTACTCTTTGTTTTGCTTGAGAACAAGCAAAATGGTAAGTCTGGGGGTGTGACATACCATGGATTTTACCCACTTTTAGCCATGGTATATAGGTGCTTTAGGAACTATATTATGTTTTTGAATATTTTTAGCACTTTTACAGATTTAGGGGACATTTTGGAGAAAAGTGATGATTTGGGTGCATTTTGGAGCAAAAATGAGAGGAAGCTCGAAGCTGACCATCGAACCAGTTCTAGGTCAACATTCAGAGTCCACCATCAATCGATGCACACGCTGTGCCATCGATCGACAGAGAAGCGCGTAAGGCCCAGCAAATTTATTTACGGAAATACCCCTAGCCGACTTTTAACCTAATATTTATGTGCTCAGCCATTGTACTAGGCAACATACGCTTTCTTTACTTTCTAGATTTTACACAGGAAAGGTTTTTAGTAGATTTGGAAAGAAGATCCAAGACACCTTCAGAGATTTGTATTGGAACTCCACTATTTTTAACCTTAATCTATTTATGCATTCTTTTATGATTATTGTTATGAATTGCTTTGCTATGTCTGAGTAGTTTACCTTGTCAGGCTTAGGGTTCAAATAGGATTATGAATAATTAGCCCCAAATATAGATTGCTGAATTGTTCGTGATATACATTAATTGAATTGATCTTATTGCTTGTGTTCTAGAGTAGATAACTAGAACCTTGACATTAGGATAATTAGGTGCAAGCGGAAGCAAGGTCTTTTACCTGAAATAATTCATATTGTGCTATGATTGCTAGAAACAAACGGAAGTTTCTCTAGGAAACCTAGTGAACATAAGTCAAACCCGCTCAGTAAAGCTTGATGGAAGGAACATCGATCGACAACCATAAAAGTGTATCGATCGACATTCCGAAAGGTGTATCGATTGACTATCCATTGATAACATTGATCGACACTTTCTCCTGATTAACAAATGACAGTTGAGATTTTAGATCGAGACAATAGATATTCTAAACAAAAGACAGTTGATAGACTATTATTTAGTTTGAGTTCTAGAATATCCAATAAACTATTCTAGCTTCTATACTATTATTATCTTCATTACCTGAATAGAAACCCTAACTCTAACGCTTTTTCATAATTATTTACAAAACCTCAAATCAACCAACCGAACAACTACCTTGTTCAAACATGCAATTTACTATTTCCATAATTTACCTACCTTAATCATAAACTGTTTAAGATCTTTTGTGTGCCCCAGCTCCTTGTGGATTCGATCCCTAAGTAATGCAACTCGACCTTTTATTTGAGAGAGTACAAATCACTTAGGATAATTTGAGTGATATCAAATTTGGTGCCGTTGCCAGGGAGTTTTGATTGCCATTAGATCTTGTCTTGGCAGTTTTAAGTCTAGGTTTTTCTTTAACTCAAAAACTGATAAAAAAATTTCTTAATTTCTTTCAGGTGCATACCCAGCAATAACAGAAGAAACAAGGAAAAATCACTGTTTTGTTAGACTCAGCACTCTTGGAACGCACGATCCGCAAAGAAAAGAGTTCGATCGACAACAAAATCGGTTCGTCGACTGACACTTCTCAGCAAACGTCGACAAATACACCTAATCCGTCGACCGCAGTTGTGAGCCACTGCCGATCGACAATTCAGTCCGAACATCGACCGATGACCGTCCGCGAGACATGGTTGCGACACTAATCCTAGAGTGGGATGAGAATGGAGACCTGCATGACTAGGAGGGTCTTCTGCGTAATGCAGCAAGTCAGAGGTTAGATGATCAGAGGGCTGTAATTCATGATCAAGATGATGATATTGTTGCAGCTGCTCAAGCTGTAGACGATGTTGCTCGACCCATGACATTGGCTGACTACAATCGTCCATATCAGTACTACACCAATAGTTCTGCTATTCGTCCCTCTGCTATCCAGACTAAGATTTCGAGCTGAAGCCCCAGTACTTTACACTTGTGGCACAGACACCCTACTATGGTTTGTCACATGTGCATCCTATGGACCATCTGGAGCGGTTCGAGGATTTGGTTTATGCCATTAAAGCTAATGGAGTCCCTGAGGACTATCTCTAATGCAAGCTCTTCAAGTACTCACTGGCTGGAGAAGTTTCGCGCTGGCTTAAGCAGTTACCACCAGGATCTCTCACATCCTGGGCTGACATCAAGAATGCGTTCCTGCGCAATTTCTTTGATGAGTCACGAGCTGAGGACTTAAGGAGAAAGATTGCTACATTCACTTAAGAGCCTACAGAGTCATTCAAAAGCTCCTGGATCAGAATCAGGTCCTATCAGAGAGACTGTCAACACCATGGATTCAATGAAGTGCATCTACTCTGCACTTTCTTCAGAGGCATTGCACCGGCATATCAGATGGCTCTGGACTCGGCTAGTAAGGGAAACTTAAACACTAGGAATCCAGAGGAGGCTGGGAGACTCATTAAGAACCTCGCATCCTGCAACAGTGCCATGCACACTAATTTCAAGAGAAGGGAATCCGCTGCATCTCTTTGGAAAGAACAGATCGACGATGTTAGAGCCAGATTGGACAGAGTTTACAAACTTCTCAAAAATCATATTAGCCTCAAGGAGAACGTAGAGATTGCAGATGCCAGAGGTGACAGTGAAGATAGGAGACATGTGGACTTCATCAGGACATTCAATAATTGATCAGATCGAGGAGGGCCAGCTTAAGCTGACACTAGACTTCAATGGTAAGATAGATGTTGTCTACACCAACCTGAGCCTAAAGATTGAAGCTCTGAACGCACGATTGACAAAAGTAGAAGTTCAAGTGGTTCAGACAAGAGAAGATGTTAAGAGGCATGAGGCCTTAATAAAGGGGAAGAAAGCACTGAAATACTACGTGAATTCTATCATAGAGGATGATTTCTGGCAAGGGGTTAAGGAGGAGAAGCTTCAGGAGGGAGAATTCGACGTTGAAAGCTCCATGAGTTTCAGTAATTCACATTTGTGTCGACCGAGACCAACAGATGAATATCGATCGATGGAATGGGATGAACACCGATCAACATCGGATGTTCAACATCGATCGAGAGGGTCAGTTGCATCAGGCGAGACGGTTAGAATCATGACCCATGAAAAGTTTGTAGCTAGACACCCTCATCCACCCAAACCCTTAGATGTAAACATCGATCGGCATAGTAAGCAAGTCACCGATCGACAGAGAGATTCAATCGGCGATCGACAGTTAACCTCAGTCATCGATCGACGAGCACCTCTCTGCTATCGAGTGCAACTACCCAAGATAGATGTAGCACGATTAAATGCACTTAGAAACCCATCTCAACCTTCAGAGACACCAACACACAACATCAGTGAGCAATCTGAAGAAGCACCAGAGCCTATGCAAGTTGATCAGGCTAATGTGGGAAGAACCTTGAGGAAGAGAAAGGAAAAGGTTCCCAAGCATCTGAAGAGATGAGCTAATGGTACGGAGATCGAGAGTTTCAGAAAGAGGATTCTAAGGATCCCAATGGACAAGCCATTTGAGGAAGGTTACTTTACCCACATGATGTGGATGTTCTTCAGATAGACCAAGGAAACTGAAGAGAACATTCAGAGAATGTTCCACCAGGTTAGAGAGATGATGAGACAGAGGATTACACTGAAGAAGAAGAAGAAGAGTGGTCCTAGAAATTTTGTAGTAACCTGCATGATAGGAAACATTTACTATCCTAGTGCGCTTTGCGACACATGATCTTCAATCAGCATTCTAGCTAAGGTGATGACAGACCATCTAGGTCTGAATATAGAGCCTTCAGAGGATTCATTCACTTTGTGGATTGTTCTTAGAGGCACTCAGGAGGATTCATCAGAAACCTTGAGGTGCAGATTGGTAATGCCCTAGTTCCAGTAGACTTCCATGTCCTGGACATCAAGCACAACTGGAATTCTTCTCTACTACTTGGGAGAGCTTTCATGGCTACTGTAGGAGCAGTATGCAACATGCATACCAACAAGCTGTGCCGGCACTCATAGACCCTACCATCTATTATGATCCGGTGAGAGTTGTCAAGCAACAGATGGGCTACATGGAGATTGGAGATGATCCAGGATTCATTGCAGTTTGCTACTGCGATCACGAAGCTGATGAGGAATCGGAGATTGAAGCATCAATCGACACTCAACCTGAGATATCGATCGACGAAAAGCTTGTAGCGATGATCAACAGTGCCATTCAACCACCGATCGACAACGATCATGGAGAATCGATCGACAATAGCCATGCGAGTGAAATCTTTGTTTTGCCCGAACACTGCTACCCGAGTTTTGCAGTCAACACTCAAACTCCAACATCGATCGATTATCAATATGATGACACTATCGACAGATGAGGCAACTATTCAATCGGCAGTTGGACAGACGATAGCTATCATGAGAGCTTTACAGTGGACACTGCACTACCTGAGATGCGATCTGATGAGTATGATGATGACTACCACAAGGAAATGATGATTGAGTACCATGGTCTTGCGATAGACGATGAACGAGTTCTCCACACATCGCATGCAACAAATGAAGCAACATCGATCGACAACGACATCAAGCCATCGATCGACATTCATCACACACCAGATTCCGAGGTACAAGCAGAGAATTTTTAGGGATCCAGAAGGCCAAGCACGAGCCATGGATGGATGATTTCTAAACATATCCATGGAAGATGTTGCAGACATCATTGCCATGAATGGATCCAGAAACTTCTTCCAAACGCAGAACAAAGCATACTATCAACCATCGATCGACGAAACAGGTGCACCATCTATCGATGGTCATTGTGAACTTGGAAGAAGAGCTTTTGATCATAACAGAAGAAGGAGACTTCGTTGGGAACTTAGAGATGAGTATGGCATATACAGAGATGAGAATGAATATGCATGTGCTGCATGTGGCAGAATAATCCATGTGTCAAGAGAGAACATCAGAGCTATTCTGGAAAGAGCTGAAATGGTTGGACACACTCATATTAGTCTACCAGAGTATGCAAAGGTACCCACTACAATCGTGCCAGAACCAAACACTTACAGCAAAGCAAAGACTGATGAGTTGGTAGAAGAAATCTACAGAGCTATAGGGACTTTAGATGATCATTTCACCAAGAGGCTCGATGATATCTACTACATGTTCAACAACAGTGTAGGATGGTTAACTACACGCACGGATGAGATGAAGCAAGACCTAACCATGATTCAGGAACATAATGCAATCGGAGGAGGAACATCGAAATCGATAGACGCTGACACTCAACCATCGATCCACGCTGACACTCAACCATCGATCGACACTCGACTTGCATTATTCGAAGATAGGCTATAGTCATTCGACTACAAGCTCGATGATGTCTACTACGCACTTAATGACAGCATTGAGAGGCTGACTACACGCATGGATTAGCTGAAAGAGGAGATGGACATGATTCGGAGACAAAAAGCAATCCCATCTGAAGCATCAATCGACGGTCTAACTCGACTATCGATCGACGATGTATACGAATATTTGCCCAAAAGGCTGGTCACAGTGAAGTTATTAAAGGACGAGCTTGATAAGATTAATTTTTCTCAATGCTTGATAAGAGAGGAGTTTTCCCAGAGATTGGAGGACATAGAGGAAACAACTCAAGCCAGACTTGGAATGCACCAGCACAGCATCAATAACCTTCAGAAAAGAATGCAGATCAATGAGGTTGATAAGCAGATACTTAAAAACTAGCAGACAGAGGAGATGAAGCCATAAGAAGCTTCGTTGGTACATGGCTTCAGATGAGCAAAGATGATGTAGACACTTGTTTCCGATTAAGTAGTCACGGAAACAAGTAGTCATCCACCTCCTTAATAACCAACCTACTTCCAAAGACAAGCTAAATGACTATAACAAAGCGCTGAGTGGGAAGCAACCCACTATTAGGTAATTTAACTTAATTTTATTTCAAATTGCTACTTATTGTTGCATTTAATATATTGCAGGTCAAAAAAAAAGAGACTCGAGGAGACGATTGCTCAGCTTATCGACCAATGAGACCAGGTCGACATCGATCGACAGTACCGCACCAGAATCGACCGCCGAACACTTACACACGTCGATCGACATCAACATCAGCGAGCAGGTATATCGTTCTACCTAGTTAATTATGCACATATGATTTATTTCCCACCAAACTCCGACTAGATACACACTGGGGACAATGTAATTTAAGTCTGGGGGGAGGTTTACTGATATCCATTTTATTTTTAAGTTTTATAAATGTTTTCAAAAAATTGTTATTGAGTCAAGAAAGGGATAATGAACTTTACAGTTTAACTTATTTTCTAACCACTCTCTAGCACCACTCTTAGATTTATTGACTGCAGAATGTATTATAGATACCAAAGTGGATCACCTGCCAATTATCCACATTTGCTGAGAATGTTTGAAGGAACCAAAGCTGATCTCCAACCTAATTGTGTTTAATTTGCTTGTCTTTGGGCTTGTTATACATTAGATCGGATTTCTCCTGCAATTCTGGAAGGTAAAAGTCTGTGTGTTTCTGATTCCCTTCTCTTTCTCTCTCTTCGGCATCTATATAAATAAAAGACTGAAATGATTTCATGCGTTTTAGAGGGGTAGGAGTGTCTCCTGCGACCCCATTATTCTACTCTAATGGAATGATCACACATCGTTGGACGCGAGGAGTAGGAGTGTTTCCTGTGATCCAATTATTCGCTTACACTTTGTCAAGAAAAAAAAGAGAAACAAAAAAAGAGCGAAAGATAAACAAAAAAAAAAGAGAAAATCGAAAAAGAAGATGAATAAAGATGGACTGTATCAGCATCATTGTTCATTGGAATTGAGATTCAGAGAAGAGAGAAAAAGGAAATAAAGGGATCAGATAAGACTACCTATGTGTTCAGAAACTTCCTTGAGTAAGAGTCCATGTGTCTTTTGATCGATACTCCCAAGGTAAAGCCTCCACTTTTTATTTATGTATTAAATGAGATCAGTAGAGGGGCGAGTCAGACAATATTAGCTAAGTTGCTGGTTAGATAGATTTGGTTGTTAAGTTAGGATATGGTATATAGACTACATCTGAAGTTAGAATTGATTTGATGTGGCTTGGAACGTTGTAGAGGTGATGATAGGAGTTCTTAAATTGTGTGAGTCTCTGCTGTTTTCAAAACCTCTTTTGCAAAAACTACTCTTTATTTTGCTTGAGGACAAGGAAAAGGGTAAGTCTGGGGGTATGATATACCATGGATTTTTAGCCACTTTTAGCCATGGTATATAGGTGTTTTAGGAAATATCTATTATGTTTTGGAGTCTTTTTAGCACTTTTACATGTTTAGGGACATTTTGGAGAAAAGTGATGATTTGGGTGCATTTTGGAGCAAAAATGAAAGGAGGCTCGAAGTTGACCATCGAACCAGTTCGAGGTCGACATTCAGAGTACACCATCGATCGATGCACATTATGTGCCATCGATCAACAGCAAAGCGCGTAAGGCCAAGCCGGTTTAAAACTCAAGTCACAACATATATACGAAAATACTCCTAGTAGACTTTTAACCTAATATTTATGTGCTCTGCCATTGTTCTAGGCAACACATGCTGTCTATACTTTCTAGTTTTTACACAGCAAAGGTTTTTAGTAGATTTGGAGAGAAGATCCAAGACACCTTCAGAGATTTGTATTGGAACTCCAGTATTTCTAACCTTAATCTATTTATGCATTCTTTTATGATTACTGGTATGAATTGCTTTGCTATGTCTGAGTAGTTCACCTTGTTAGGTTTAGGGTTAAAATAGGATTATGAAGGATTAGCCCCAAATATAGATTGCTGAGTTGTTTGTGATATCCATCAATTGAATTGATCTTATTGCTTGTGTTCTACAGTAGCTAACTAGAACCTTGAGATTAAGATAATTAGGCGCAAGCGAAAGTATAGTCTTTTACCTGAAATAATTCATATTCTGCTAGGATTGCTAGAAACAAACAGAAGTTGATCTAGGAAACCTAGTGAACATTGTCAAACCCGCTCGGTAAAGCTTGCTAGAAGGAACATCGATCGACAACCATAAAGGTGTATCGATCGACGTTCTGAAAGCTGTATCGATCGATTATCTATTGATAACATCGATCGACACTTTCTCCAGACCAACAAACAACAGTTGAAATCTGAGATCCACACAATAGATATTCTAAACAAACGACCGTTGATAAAATACTATTAATGCATCATATAGCGAGTTTATAAATTATTTACATCATTAATAAGAGTTTACAAATCAATATATAAGAATCTATAAAAAATGTTATAAATATTTATCAAACCATTTAAAAGGAAGAATTTCTCATCATGTATAGGAGTTTACAAAATGTTTATGAAGGTTAACTGGTCTGTAAACTATTTAAAATTATTAAAATGATTTAATAATTTTATTAAATATTTTATAAAATTAAAAACTATTGATAAGGTTAGCAGGTTTTAAAATTATTTAAAATTA
This sequence comes from Brassica oleracea var. oleracea, assembly GCF_000695525.1. Taxonomy (NCBI): domain Eukaryota; kingdom Viridiplantae; phylum Streptophyta; class Magnoliopsida; order Brassicales; family Brassicaceae; genus Brassica; species Brassica oleracea. The sequence continues at coordinate 7,963,300 of NC_027754.1, read as the reverse complement.
ATAAAAATTATTTAAGAATTTTATAAAATATTTTTCCAATTACTTATGGATTGTTTTTAATTTTAAATTAATATGTAGGACTATTTTATAAAATTATTAAATCATTTTTATGTTTATAAATTATTCTTCATAGATAAAAAAAAATTATTTTCTTGAGTTATAACACCATTTATTAAGATTTATGAAACTATTTATAAGGATTTTTAAATTACTGAGAAATAATTCATAAAACTATAAATTATAAATATTTTATTAATTATTTATAATTGTATAGTTTCCTTTCTAAGAGGTTATAAAAAATGTTATCAAATCAGAATCAATCGCAAAATGTTATTTTCTTCACAAGTTCATCAATTTCAAAACTTTTTCCAAAGAAAAATAACCCCAAAAATTACATCAGTCATAAAACTATCCAAAGAATATTATGAATAAAAATATATTCCTAAATAATAAGAAATTTTTTATATTCTTACCTTTTTATTAAATTAACATAATTCACATATATATAGTTATGTTTCTTCTTAATAACTTTTGTGTTTTTTACATTAGTTGCAAGTATGAGTCTACTTTTCACATAAGTTCCTGTTTTTTATTTTAATAATTTTTATGGACGAAAAATTTGATATACAAACCAATTAAACTATATATACATGTTCTAACGATAATTAGTTGCAACTATGGGTCTACTTTTCACATAAGTTCCTGTTTTTATTTTAATAATTTTTTTGGACTAAAAATTTGATATACAAACCAATTAAACTATATATACATGTTCTAACGATAATGTTATAAAACAATTTAAAAAAATATAGTTTTGTAAAAGATGTAAAAATTCAAACTAAATACTATATACATCTTATTTAAGAATTTTAAAAGCATTAATAAATAAAAATATTTTTATTAAAAAATTATCTACCAAATTCACAGCTTCTTATATATTAATTGAGAAGTCATTTTGCTGACGTATCACTCATATATGCAGTTTGAGAAAAAATCTTATAATTTCATTGGTCAATGATTTTTAGTTTTCATTTCTTTTAATCAAATCTAAAAAAGAAAATCGTAGAACCAATTAATGTTAGTTGCCAAACTATATATATATATTCTAAAGCATAATCATTTATAGTATTTAATTGTAGCAATTATTGAAATTATATATAATACTTCATCATTTTTTTCACTAATAGTCTATTTATAAATTATATGAAGTATGTTTTTAAAAAGTAGTTAATGAAAATAATATACTAGCTTTATTTTCTATTATAAAAAGTTTTAAAATTCCTTATTTTCCTATATATGTCATAATATGCATATAAAACATATAATTATAATAAAAATATTATAATAACTATTAATGCATCATATAGCAAGTTTAATTATTTACATTAGTTGAAAATCATCTGTGATGTTTAATATATTTTGTTAAAAAAATTAAAGGTATTTATATTGATTCATTTCTAATGGTTTATAAAAGATATATAATAGTTTACAATTGTATAAATATTTTGTAATAATTTTGAATGTGACAAATCATCAATAATGATTATTACATCATTAATAAGAGTTTACAAATTAATATATAAAAGTCTATAAAAAATGTTATAAAGATTTATAAAACCATTTAAAAGGAAATATTTCTCATTATTTATAGGAGTTTAGAAATTTTTTATGAAGGTTAACTGGTTTGTAAATTATTTAAAATTATTAAAATGAATTAATAATTTTATAAAATAATTTTTCTAAATATTTTATAAAATTAAAAACCATTGATAAGGTTAGCAGGTTTTTAAATTGTTTAAAATTAAAAAAATGATTTAAGAATTTTATAAAATATTTTCTAAATACTTATCGATTGTTTTTAATTTTAAATTAATTTGTAGGACTATTTTATAAAATTATTAGATCATTTTTAAGTTTATAAATTATTCTTCATAGATAACAAATTATTTTCTTGAGTTATAACACCACTTATTGGGATTTATGAAACTATTTATAAGGATTTTTAAATTTCTAAGAAATAATTCATAAAATATAAAATTTATAAATATTTTATTAATTATTTATAATTGTATAGTTTCCTTTCTAAGGTTATAAAAATGTTATCAAATCAGAAACAATCGCAAAATATTATTTTCTTCACAAGTTCATCATTAACAAAACTTTTTCCAAAGCAAAATAACCACAAAAATTACATTAGTCATAAAACAATCCAAAGAAAATTATGAATAAAAAATATATTCCTAAATTTATGAATTTATTTATATTCTTACTTTTTTATTAAATTAACAGAATTCACATATATATAGTTATGTTTCTTCTTAATAACTTTTGTGTTTTATACTTTAGTTGCAAGTGTGAGTCTATTTGTCACATGAGTTTTTGTTTTTGATTTTAATAGTTTTTATGGACGAAAATTTTGATATATAAACCAATTAAACTATATAAACTTGTTCTAACAATAATGTTATGAAACAATTTAATAAAATATTGTTTTGTAAAAGATGTCAAAAATCTAACTAAATACTATATACATCTTATTTAAGAATTTAAAAAGCATTAATAAATAAAATATTTTTATTAAAAATTATCTATCAAATTCACATTAAATTTTAAAATATTAAAATATATTATTGCAGGTCAAAGACATAAAAAAAATATTATATTAAAATTTTAAAATTATTTGTACCCGCAAACTTGCGGGCAACCACCTAGTTTACATAATTTACCTAGCCTAATCATAAATTGTTTAAGATTTTTTCTGTGCCCCAGCTCCTTGTGGATTCGATCCCTAAGTACTACAGCTCGACCTCTTATTTGAGAGAGTACAAATCACTTAGGGTAATTTGAGTGATATCCCAAGACGTAGGTTCAAAGGGAAAAGAAAACGAACAAAATCTAGCAGGAGCACTTTGAGACAGAGTAGTCTCTTCCCAGCTCCTAAGATGATAAAATTTCTAACGAATATGAGTAGGATAAGCATAGACTTTTAGTGATTCCATAGCTTTTAAAGCGGAGTATTACTCAATACTTTTCACGGTCATCACCTAATGAGTGTGAAATGTGGCCGTTTCTTGGAGAATGAAGGTAAGACTATATTCTTTAAGTTCACTCATGAAAGCCAGAAATAGTTCAGGGCCACAATTAACACAATACATAACTTAAGTTCTACGATAAAATGAAGATGAGCTATGCATGTTGTCTCGGTCTACATAAAACACCAGTTGGTTCAAGACATCGTGTTTACCTCCTGGTAATGTAAACCCAACATATATTAACTATGAATGGTTCAAGGCTTAAAAATTTCACCAACTAAAACACAGTGAATTTTTCGCAAACACTCTCGATAAATCTGTCTAGTCTAGTCAGGATTAGTATAAATATAATAACTAGAGTCTATCGAATGTGCATTTAGTCTGCATATGTTTAGAATCATTTCTATTCATATGAGGATTGTTGGATTAATTGAAAACCATGGGCTTTTAAATTAAATGTGAAAAGAAATGGTTAATCAGCCAGTCTGTTTTAGGCCAGGCCTATTTGGTATAAATGAATAGAAGAAGAATTGTCCCACATTGAAGAAGTAGAGAAGAGAGGAGCAATATAGTTATGAATGCTCAAACAGCTTTGGGATGGCTCCCCACGCGCACGCTGCCACTGTCTCGTCCGATCGGCTCGGCTTGGTTTGGGCTTGGGCTTGGGTTTGGGTTTGGGATTGGGCTTGGGAGAATGTGGGCCCATGGCCACTACAAGATGTTCTTTTGGGGCCCAATTAAGCTCTACATTTTTTGCCCCAAAACAGCATGCATTTTTGTTTTAAACGATATGTAGTTCATGATAAAACAACATGCTTTCTCTCTTCTTGTCGATAAGTTTAAACGAGAAAAGATCTTGAGGAATAAGTTTCGTAACGCCTCACCTCCAACATCTTCGCGAGATTCCCGCTGGTTAATGTGCGCAAACGCTACATTATTTATGGAAAATGGCTCGTCTTCTCCTCTTTAAAAACTTGTCTCCTTTCATTTCATTTTTCACGTTTAACACAATCAAAACCAGCAAATCTCCAACGTAAGTCTGAGAGTGTTTTGTAGCATATCTCCGGTTCGTCGAGATGATTACAAGTGACGTGTAATTTGTCTTACATACATGGTTGTATCCGGGACTTGGTATTTCGCTATTTAAGGAAATAGATTGTATCTCAACTCAATGTTTATTTTGAAAACGTTTTCGTATCGCTTTTCATTTCGTTTTTTGAATTGTCTATTTCTTTAACATCGCTTTATTTATACTTTTTATGTCAATTCCCTTTTCCGGCTTCTACACGTGAACAAGTATAAAATACAAAATAGACATACTGTACATAGAAAATGTGCACGATGGACAGAGGAAATCAGTTTCAATCACGCTTGCAAGTCGAATCACTCATGGTATTTGGAAGGAACTTAACGTAGTCGGCCGTATCGCTCACCTTTTTGTAGCTCACTCCATTGACAAAGAAGTCAGAGCTGCACAATCTCGCTCAATCTTCACCTTGGAAGCACACAATAGTGTCTGTAAGCATGTAACACTAGAGCCTCCCCCGTTTAAACAGAACCGACGACAAAATGCTCTGTTTTGTTTTCCCCTTGGAACTGGGAATGTTTTTGTTTTGAGCACTGCAGTTGTTAAAGCTTTGCATATGTGATCCAAATTCTCAGTTGGAGAAGATTGATTGATTGGCCTTGGAGAGATATACATTTAAATCTTGTAACATTTCTTGCTGGCAAAGAAGCATGTGTTTCGGCAGTAATAAAGCGGTTGAGTCGACAACAGTTGTTTTTCAATTATAAAAGATAACAAGTCTCTGCATTAAACGTTTATGAATACAAGGCCTGCAAAAAGCAGAAACTCATGCAACTTTAGGAACGAAGACTGATTCGGAGTTGGGCACTGTCACGGACCGCAACAGCTCTAAGGAACAAACAAGGCCTAGAAAATGAGAAAGCAAGGTGTTGGCCGATGCCTGCACAAAATGGCTCTCAGGTCAAACAATGGCTCCATCAAAGACATAAGTAGAGGTTTTACCTGAACGAGGAAGACATCGAGGGCAAGAACGGGGCTGTATCCTTGAGAGACTCCTTGGTAGAAAGGGTTTGCTGAGGTTGTTAAAGCCTTTGCAACTAAAAACCCAACCGTTGCTTGCATCCCGAGAATTGCAGCTCCCATTCCAAGAAGGTTAACCATAATCCCACTTCTCAAACCTTTCACAACATCAGCACGAGGCGGGGCCTGAACCCAATACAAGTCTCTAGTGAGCAAATCAAACAAGCCAACTTTTAAATACAACGAACACACATTACCTTGGCAGGGTCACCGGCAGTTCGACGGAGCCTCTCAGAGAGGCGAATATAGCCAAAGGACCAGAAGACAGAGACAAATGCAGCAGCGATGCCACTAGCGGTTGCGTAGAAAGTAGCAGGGGAAGTGGGTTTGCCAGTTACAACAATGGAGAAGGATAGAATGACAGCAGCCACAACAGTTGAGACAAGCTGCCCCCAGAAACCAATACTCCCAAGCCTCTTGAAGTACCTTGAAGTCTTCTCTAGTCTCTTTGCAACCTGTGAAACCACCACTTAATACTCAATATAGAATCGTTCACCACTTTCAACATTATCATTTCGATTGGGCATATAATTTCTCAATTCATCACTTTCAAGAATCGTTCACCTGAGCGAGTTTTGCCTTGTCGACTTCATTATCAGCTGAAACTGAAGCAGGAGAGGTTGGAGAGGAAAACGCCACCGTGTATGGTGTGAAGCTAGGTTTAGATCCTCGAATTTGGAAACCGTAGACTGGTAGAGATGACGGAGACTGGTAAGAAGAGATGGTGGCTCTCCTCTTCGGCGAAATGATCTGTGTTGGAGCCAAGCCGAGTGGATTAAACAATGGCAGGTGGCGATTTGAGAGGCGTTGCTGGAAACCTGGCCGCATGGGGAAGCTCGCCAGCGGCAAGAGTAGTGACCGCATGTTTACGTTTGGGTTAAAGAGTAAAGTTGCAGATTCGTGCTTTTTAGGCTTTTGTTTATGCTGTTGCAGTGGGCTTTCTAAACGGCCTTGGAAAGAATACTTTGATTTTTGTGCTTTTTGCAAAAGTCACTTTCCAGACGCCTTATTATAAGTCGTCTAATAAGTCGTCCAGATGGAAGACTTTCCAGACGACTTAATTAAGTCGTCCGATAAGTCGTCCAGCTGGGAAGACTTTCCAGACGCCTTATTATAAGTCGTCTAATAAGTCGTCCAGATGGAAGACTTTCCAGACGACTTAATTAAGTCGTCCGATAAGTCGTCCAGCTGGGAAGACTTTCCAGACGCCTTATTATAAGTCGTCTAATAAGTCGTCCAGATGGAAGACTTTCCAGACGACTTAATTAAGTCGTCCGATAAGTCGTCCAGCTGGGAAGACTTTCCAGACGCCTTATTATAAGTCGTCTAATAAGTCGTCCAGATGGAAGACTTTCCAGACGACTTAATTAAGTCGTCCGATAAGTCGTCCAGCTGGGAAGACTTTCCAGACGCCTTATTATAAGTCGTCTAATAAGTCGTCCAGATGGAAGACTTTCCAGACGACTTAATTAAGTCGTCCGATAAGTCGTCCAGCTGGGAAGACTTTCCAGACGCCTTATTATAAGTCGTCTAATAAGTCGTCCAGATGGAAGACTTTCCAGACGACTTAATTAAGTCGTCCGATAAGTCGTCCAGCTGGGAAGACTTTCCAGACGCCTTATTATAAGTCGTCTAATAAGTCGTCCAGATGGAAGACTTTCCAGACGACTTAATTAAGTCGTCCGATAAGTCGTCCAGCTGGGAAGACTTTCCAGACGCCTTATTATAAGTCGTCTAATAAGTCGTCCAGATGGAAGACTTTCCAGACGACTTAATTAAGTCGTCCGATAAGTCGTCCAGCTGGGAAGACTTTCCAGACGCCTTATTATAAGTCGTCTAATAAGTCGTCCAGATGGAAGACTTTCCAGACGACTTAATTAAGTCGTCCGATAAGTCGTCCAGCTGGGAAGACTTTCCAGACGCCTTATTATAAGTCGTCTAATAAGTCGTCCAGATGGAAGACTTTCCAGACGACTTAATTAAGTCGTCCGATAAGTCGTCCAGCTGGGAAGACTTTCCAGACGCCTTATTATAAGTCGTCTAATAAGTCGTCCAGATGGAAGACTTTCCAGACGACTTAATTAAGTCGTCCGATAAGTCGTCCAGCTGGGAAGACTTTCCAGACGCCTTATTATAAGTCGTCTAATAAGTCGTCCAGATGGAAGACTTTCCAGACGACTTAATTAAGTCGTCCGATAAGTCGTCCAGCTGGGAAGACTTTCCAGACGCCTTATTATAAGTCGTCTAATAAGTCGTCCAGATGGAAGACTTTCCAGACGACTTAATTAAGTCGTCCGATAAGTCGTCCAGCTGGGAAGACTTTCCAGACGCCTTATTATAAGTCGTCTAATAAGTCGTCCAGATGGAAGACTTTCCAGACGACTTAATTAAGTCGTCCGATAAGTCGTCCAGCTGGGAAGACTTTCCAGACGCCTTATTATAAGTCGTCTAATAAGTCGTCCAGATGGAAGACTTTCCAGACGACTTAATTAAGTCGTCCGATAAGTCGTCCAGCTGGGAAGACTTTCCAGACGCCTTATTATAAGTCGTCTAATAAGTCGTCCAGATGGAAGACTTTCCAGACGACTTAATTAAGTCGTCCGATAAGTCGTCCAGCTGGGAAGACTTTCCAGACGCCTTATTATAAGTCGTCTAATAAGTCGTCCAGATGGAAGACTTTCCAGACGACTTAATTAAGTCGTCCGATAAGTCGTCCAGCTGGGAAGACTTTCCAGACGCCTTATTATAAGTCGTCTAATAAGTCGTCCAGATGGAAGACTTTCCAGACGACTTAATTAAGTCGTCCGATAAGTCGTCCAGCTGGGAAGACTTTCCAGACGCCTTATTATAAGTCGTCTAATAAGTCGTCCAGATGGAAGACTTTCCAGACGACTTAATTAAGTCGTCCGATAAGTCGTCCAGCTGGGAAGACTTTCCAGACGCCTTATTATAAGTCGTCTAATAAGTCGTCCAGATGGAAGACTTTCCAGACGACTTAATTAAGTCGTCCGATAAGTCGTCCAGCTGGGAAGACTTTCCAGACGCCTTATTATAAGTCGTCTAATAAGTCGTCCAGATGGAAGACTTTCCAGACGACTTAATTAAGTCGTCCGATAAGTCGTCCAGCTGGGAAGACTTTCCAGACGCCTTATTATAAGTCGTCTAATAAGTCGTCCAGATGGAAGACTTTCCAGACGACTTAATTAAGTCGTCCGATAAGTCGTCCAGCTGGGAAGACTTTCCAGACGCCTTATTATAAGTCGTCTAATAAGTCGTCCAGATGGAAGACTTTCCAGACGACTTAATTAAGTCGTCCGATAAGTCGTCCAGCTGGGAAGACTTTCCAGACGCCTTATTATAAGTCGTCTAATAAGTCGTCCAGATGGAAGACTTTCCAGACGACTTAATTAAGTCGTCCGATAAGTCGTCCAGCTGGGAAGACTTTCCAGACGCCTTATTATAAGTCGTCTAATAAGTCGTCCAGATGGAAGACTTTCCAGACGACTTAATTAAGTCGTCCGATAAGTCGTCCAGCTGGGAAGACTTTCCAGACGCCTTATTATAAGTCGTCTAATAAGTCGTCCAGATGGAAGACTTTCCAGACGACTTAATTAAGTCGTCCGATAAGTCGTCCAGCTGGGAAGACTTTCCAGACGCCTTATTATAAGTCGTCTAATAAGTCGTCCAGATGGAAGACTTTCCAGACGACTTAATTAAGTCGTCCGATAAGTCGTCCAGCTGGGAAGACTTTCCAGACGCCTTATTATAAGTCGTCTAATAAGTCGTCCAGATGGAAGACTTTCCAGACGACTTAATTAAGTCGTCCGATAAGTCGTCCAGCTGGGAAGACTTTCCAGACGCCTTATTATAAGTCGTCTAATAAGTCGTCCAGATGGAAGACTTTCCAGACGACTTAATTAAGTCGTCCGATAAGTCGTCCAGCTGGGAAGACTTTCCAGACGCCTTATTATAAGTCGTCTAATAAGTCGTCCAGATGGAAGACTTTCCAGACGACTTAATTAAGTCGTCCGATAAGTCGTCCAGCTGGGAAGACTTTCCAGACGCCTTATTATAAGTCGTCTAATAAGTCGTCCAGATGGAAGACTTTCCAGACGACTTAATTAAGTCGTCCGATAAGTCGTCCAGCTGGGAAGACTTTCCAGACGCCTTATTATAAGTCGTCTAATAAGTCGTCCAGATGGAAGACTTTCCAGACGACTTAATTAAGTCGTCCGATAAGTCGTCCAGCTGGGAAGACTTTCCAGACGCCTTATTATAAGTCGTCTAATAAGTCGTCCAGATGGAAGACTTTCCAGACGACTTAATTAAGTCGTCCGATAAGTCGTCCAGCTGGGAAGACTTTCCAGACGCCTTATTATAAGTCGTCTAATAAGTCGTCCAGATGGAAGACTTTCCAGACGACTTAATTAAGTCGTCCGATAAGTCGTCCAGCTGGGAAGACTTTCCAGACGCCTTATTATAAGTCGTCTAATAAGTCGTCCAGATGGAAGACTTTCCAGACGACTTAATTAAGTCGTCCGATAAGTCGTCCAGCTGGGAAGACTTTCCAGACGCCTTATTATAAGTCGTCTAATAAGTCGTCCAGATGGAAGACTTTCCAGACGACTTAATTAAGTCGTCCGATAAGTCGTCCAGCTGGGAAGACTTTCCAGACGCCTTATTATAAGTCGTCTAATAAGTCGTCCAGATGGAAGACTTTCCAGACGACTTAATTAAGTCGTCCGATAAGTCGTCCAGCTGGGAAGACTTTCCAGACGCCTTATTATAAGTCGTCTAATAAGTCGTCCAGATGGAAGACTTTCCAGACGACTTAATTAAGTCGTCCGATAAGTCGTCCAGCTGGGAAGACTTTCCAGACGCCTTATTATAAGTCGTCTAATAAGTCGTCCAGATGGAAGACTTTCCAGACGACTTAATTAAGTCGTCCGATAAGTCGTCCAGCTGGGAAGACTTTCCAGACGCCTTATTATAAGTCGTCTAATAAGTCGTCCAGATGGAAGACTTTCCAGACGACTTAATTAAGTCGTCCGATAAGTCGTCCAGCTGGGAAGACTTTCCAGACGCCTTATTATAAGTCGTCTAATAAGTCGTCCAGATGGAAGACTTTCCAGACGACTTAATTAAGTCGTCCGATAAGTCGTCCAGCTGGGAAGACTTTCCAGACGCCTTATTATAAGTCGTCTAATAAGTCGTCCAGATGGAAGACTTTCCAGACGACTTAATTAAGTCGTCCGATAAGTCGTCCAGCTGGGAAGACTTTCCAGACGCCTTATTATAAGTCGTCTAATAAGTCGTCCAGATGGAAGACTTTCCAGACGACTTAATTAAGTCGTCCGATAAGTCGTCCAGCTGGGAAGACTTTCCAGACGCCTTATTATAAGTCGTCTAATAAGTCGTCCAGATGGAAGACTTTCCAGACGACTTAATTAAGTCGTCCGATAAGTCGTCCAGCTGGGAAGACTTTCCAGACGCCTTATTATAAGTCGTCTAATAAGTCGTCCAGATGGAAGACTTTCCAGACGACTTAATTAAGTCGTCCGATAAGTCGTCCAGCTGGGAAGACTTTCCAGACGCCTTATTATAAGTCGTCTAATAAGTCGTCCAGATGGAAGACTTTCCAGACGACTTAATTAAGTCGTCCGATAAGTCGTCCAGCTGGGAAGACTTTCCAGACGCCTTATTATAAGTCGTCTAATAAGTCGTCCAGATGGAAGACTTTCCAGACGACTTAATTAAGTCGTCCGATAAGTCGTCCAGCTGGGAAGACTTTCCAGACGCCTTATTATAAGTCGTCTAATAAGTCGTCCAGATGGAAGACTTTCCAGACGACTTAATTAAGTCGTCCGATAAGTCGTCCAGCTGGGAAGACTTTCCAGACGCCTTATTATAAGTCGTCTAATAAGTCGTCCAGATGGAAGACTTTCCAGACGACTTAATTAAGTCGTCCGATAAGTCGTCCAGCTGGGAAGACTTTCCAGACGCCTTATTATAAGTCGTCTAATAAGTCGTCCAGATGGAAGACTTTCCAGACGACTTATAATAAGTCGTCTGCGCAGTCTTTTGGATTGAAGTAAATACCTGACTCAAGATAGCAGCTTTCATTGATCTGCGGCCTCTGCTGCCCTCGTAAGCCAGTATCGGTGGAGACGGACTGTCTGCTCTGGGACCACCAATACTAGCACTCAATTCCGGCATAGCTGTGTACCTGCTGCCCTCGTAAGCCAGTATCGGTGGAGACGGACTGTCTGCTCTGGGACCACCAATACTAGCACCCAATTCCGGCATAGCTGTGTACGTCTAGACCTGAAGAACTTGTATAAACCCATCCACGGTGTAACAGCCAGCAATTTCTTTGTTCCACAAAGAGTCCATCAGCACCTTAAACGCGACTCTCCCCCATGGATAATTCTCAAACCGTTCTAAATCCATCACTAGCCTTGCCAGAGTAGATCGTGTAGCGGTTGAAAACTTTCTCCCTTCAATGAATCCAGTGAAGATGGAGAGGTACGCGAGCCGCTTGCGATCTTCCCTGGACCAATCCCCGCATCTCTTCAGTGCTGCTATTATCTGATCAGTAGTTGGCCCAGCTTCCAGATGAACTCCCAGCATCCCCCAGAAAGAAACCATCTCTGGGGTAACGTCACATTTTGGTGTCTCAAGGTCCTCGATGTACTCGCAGTTTAGACCAGTGAGGTTTTCAAACTCTAACAGTGAAAACCTCAAAGGTTCTGGACCAACGAGAGACCACATCTCATACTTCTTCTTAATGTCCAGCTTGAAACTGAGCATGTAGTGAACCAGCCTTGAAGCCCAACCAAATCCCTGCTCCTTGAACTTGATGAAAACTCCCAAACTCGACTCCTTGAGCTCTTCAAATTCGTCATCAGTAAGAGCTTTCCTAAGAGCAGTATGCAACTTGCTGTTATCCGTATGATACGAAATGCTATTGTGGGCTTCTGGTTCTTCCCCTGATGTGTATAACCTACGGGGGAGTTCTGGAATATCCATCCTTTTTGTCTGCAAAATAATCAAAGACAACAATATAAGTCCAGACGACTTAGTAGACGACTTAAATTACTTACAAGTCTTCCAGTCGCAGAAGGAGTTGGAGTACTCGTCATTGCGGTTATAGATCTGAAAAAATAAACGTGAAACGGTGAGAATGAGTAAATTGATAGAGACAACGTTTTATGTTCATCTTTTCCTCGAGATTGATGACTTAGCGGCGTTAGGGTTTACAGAGAAACGGCGCTAAGGTTTACAGAGAAGAAGCGGCGGCGCTAGGGTTTAGAAGAAGCGGCGGCGCTAGTGTTTAGAACGTTGGTGACCACGGTGGCGAGGGCGACGGTTTGTTCGGATATAGTGGAAGCGGCGGCGCTAGGGTTTAGAGGAATCGGCGGCGCTAGGGTTTAGAGGAATCGGCGGCGCTAGGGTTTAGAGGAATCGGCGGCGCTAGGGTTTAGAGGAATCGGCGGCGCTAGGGTTTAGAGGAATCGGCGGCGCTAGGGTTTAGAGGAATCGGCGGCGCTAGGGTTTAGAGGAATCGGCGGCGCTAGGGTTTAGAGGAATCGGCGGCGCTAGGGTTTAGAGGAATCGGCGGCGCTAGGGTTTAGAGGAATCGGCGGCGCTAGGGTTTAGAGGAATCGGCGCGGCTAGGGTTAGAAGAAGCTGCGGCGACAACGGTGAGAATGAAGTGAGATAGATAGCCGATGTTGAGAACGATGGTTTGTTCGGAAATCGTGGGAATTCGAAATCGCCTTTGAGAGGGAGAACTGTTAGGGTTTCTGAATTTCGCGAAAAATGAAACAAAAAAATAAAAATCACCTTATATATTGGGTAAATAATCCGGTTAGCTTTAAAATTACATTGGTAAACTTTAAGGTTTGGTCCGGTTTAGACGACTTATTCTGGCTGATAATGTACAACAGACGACTTAATATTTAGTCGTCTGTTTTCAGACGACAAAATATTAAGTCGTCCTAGACCCTAAAATGAACCCCTAAACTAAAATGACTAGATTAACTAACTAACCACGTTATAAAATCAAATTATACTTAAATAGTGTTTACTATACACAGAAATGAACACGCATAAGTAATTTTAAAAATTTTCAAAAACGGTTTTAATGCTTTCCAAAATCTAACCCTAAGAACACATACAATACTACAACATATGTTGATGAAACATAAACTTAAGAATATCATGACTCACTACTTTCACTCATCTATGCTGAAAACAATTGAAATTTGTTATATCTTAATTTATACCTCCTAAGACATATGTTAATTACATAATTCCCATTTTTCACTTATCAAAATATTTTTTACAAAATTTTTAAATTATGTTTAAGACTAACTGTCCAGACGACTTTCAGTTAAGTCGTCTGGACGACTTATTTTCAAGTCGTCTAAACAGACGACTTGCGAGGGGTAGAAACGTAAAAAAATTTCCGTTTTTTTTGTTTGGTCACAAGGGGATAGTTGTAATTTCAATAGCCTTTTAGGTTACTTTTGCCTTTGACCCAAGTTGGGGTATTGTTTTGGGTTTGACTCCAAGTTTTGAGTCACACTTGGCAATTCTCCCTTGATTTTCCCCTTTCTTTCGTTATTTGTTTCTGGTCCCAAGAATATTTTGGATTTTATTTTATTTTTTTCATTTTTTCAGTGTAATAAATGTTAAATTTATCCAGAAATTCGGTACGTGCATCAAGTGAATCATATTTCTAAATTTATTCTTTTCTAACTAAGACTGCACTTGTTTCTTATGGTTTTCTCTATAATCCTTCATACTATTTGCGACATCATTGAAAGTTCTTTATGCCTACGCTTATTTCATTCTCTCCACTGTCAATGGAATACACCATGAACGGCCATTTGGATACGTGAGAATTCACTTGTTGTGTAGCATCTCTATACCTCAGACTAGCTCTGGGCACATTTATCCAAAACCGAAGAACCGAAAAACGAGGTTTAGTTCGGGTTTCGATCCTATCAATTATACTAGTGGATCTTATATCTCTAGAATCAAAAATCCGAAACCAAATAGGAACCAAACCGGGAACCGAATGGGTACCCAAATTTCTATAATATAGTTTATATACTTATAAATATGTAAACTATATTTAATTTTAAAATAATCGAATGATTTTACAAATATTATTTATAGCTTAAAATGGAAAAGAAAAAAACAAACTACTATAATACTTTTTATCCAAAATATTTTAAATTATTTGAATTATCAGAAAATTTCTAAAAATTTGATATTTAATCCGAAAACTTAAATTTTGACATTTTAACCCGAATTAACCAAACAACAAAACCGAACCCGAACCAGATGATATCTGAAATTACCTCGGATATAAGCCGGTTTCCAACTTTGTTACCCTAACCAAACCAAAAATTGAAATAATCAAACTGAAACCGAAGTAAACTTTCTAAATACTCGAACGGATCCTAAACATCTAGAACCGAAGAACCGAAAGAACAGAATTGGAATCAAAAGAACTGAACCGAGAACCGAATGCCCATGGCTACCTCAGATGAGTAGGAACAGTAAAAAGGTGGTTTCATGACTCATCATACGTAGATATTGCAGAGGATAAAAGTATAGCTATGTTATTATTTTACTATTAGCAACATCAGTGATCAAACAATGATTGAAGAAAAAGAACCCTAGCAAAGACCCATTTACACATCACCGGAGTTTCAACCTAGCTTCTTTCGTTTCAATTTGACAGCCATAACCACCGTCACTGACTTCAATTCACACTCCAAACTTGATTTAATTACTCGCTGACCTTCACCTTGAAGGTTCTCTCCCTTGATATGAGCTTGGATGCGGCGAATGTCTCTGATGTTGTGAGTGATGTTACTGTATATCTAGTGTGGTGCACGAGCAGACTCCACTTCCAAAATCAATCCTCGACCAACATAACGGGCATATTGCTTCACCTCAAGCTAAAATTATGGAATCTCAACCTGGAAGAATTCCTTTTGTTCAATCTATGAGAGCTTGGTTGAAACCACATCATTTCACACCTTCCCCTATCCCTCCAGAACCGGGAACTCCAAGGCAAGGAGTCACAGAAGCTGTAAAAAAGATAGCTTCTTTATGGCCAACTATTGGCAAAGCTATCTCAAATAAGCAATCCCAGATGAATGGTCTGGTGCTACCAGTGGAAAATACTCCACCTCCAATTTTCAAGGATAAAAAAATCCTTCATTTCCCAAGGCCAGCTCGCATGAACCAAGCTTCGAGAAATCTATTTCGTGATGTTGAGCCGATACAGATTGGATGGCACACCTCAAGTGACGATTCTTAGACTAGGCCTTGAGAATAAGGAATAATAAATTGTTGTCCAGTTCCATTTGTGTTCAATCCCACCTAGTGGTCTCATGCATGATGTATTGAACAGGTTATGGGGTCGGGAATGTAGGATAACTTATCGGAAGCTAAGTGACTCTTTGTTTTTGTTCTATATTCCCCATGAAAATACCCGTAAATGGGTTATTAAACAGAGAGTATGGCAAATTGATGATTGTCTTCTCTTTGTTGCTTCTTGGAGTCGTGTTAACTCTTTCAAAATTTCTTAAATTTCTACTTTACAGGTGTAGGTTAACCTTAAGAATATCCCCGAATCATGCTACTCTAGATTAGGTTAGTCATATATCATCTGGGTTGGGAGAGCCAATGCTTAGTCACAATCCTAGTTTAGATCCATAAAATATGGGGGACGCTAAGATATTTGTTGAGGTCGACTTAGACAGACCTTTTCCGAAACTAATTGTGCTTGATGTCAAGCAAGGCAATATATATTTGGTTGAGGTTGAGTATTCTTGGATCCCAACTACTTGTGAAAGATTTAGAACTCTGGTTATAATGAGAAGAGGTATCTCCTCCCTCCTAATCCAAAAGATTCTGTTCTTACAACTAAATAAACTCATGTATCAAGTGAAGAGGTTCCAATGGTGGATATAACTAAATTGTTGCAAAACTCTTCTGAAACAATAGTCAGCACATTGAAGCCTAATTCACACTCACCTGCCCATCAAGCACATGAGATCACTGAAAATGATACTGCCACTACACTAGTCAAAGTTGTAACTGCAACTACGTTTACACGTTCACATGAGGTACATTTCCTCCTTGCTCAAATCTTGAAAATACTTTGCCTATGTTAGCAGTTGGAAACACTGCTCTTTCTCAGTCACATGTTATGGAAGAAATTTCATCAAAAGTAATCACTTTTGAGTCCTAAAACCTCTAAAAATGAGCAATCGATTGGTTCTGACAATCCTCTCACTTTAACCATCAACGATTCCATATGGAGCCAGAGATTCCGGTAATCTATGGAAAAGAGACAGGTTTTGATGAGTTTAGAGTGACTTTTAGTTATAACTTAACTAAAGGAGGAAGAACAACTAAGCCAACCCAAAAATTACAAGATATGTAATGGACTAAAGTTAGTGGAAGAGGCAAAGGCGGTCATCGTGGCCGAGGAAACCATATTCTCTAGTTAGTTTTTTATCGCTTGTCTTCTAATATTCACAGATGGATCTTTCACTAGGATCTTGTTTTATACAATACTTGTTGCAGAAAAATTCAAACTTATGGATGAAAATTCGTTGTAATAATTAATGCCTTTTAATATGAAAACCATTTATAAAAAAAAGGTATAGCTATGTTCTATTTTATTTTTACTCTTATAGAATAAATGATGGATGGAAATTATGTTCCTGAGAAAATGAAAGGGATCACAAATACTTCTAAATTTTTTGGCTATCCGCTCCTCATCCACTTTTAATTGTGGTCTATGTGAGCTAGAACACATAATAGATATTTTTATAACTTTTTTATTGATTTATATAAACAAGAAAAAGTTTTTTATGAATAGAATTTACTAAGAAAATTTAGCCGAGCTTGATTTGTATTGATTTAAAATCTAAAGATTATAGAATCGGCATTCGGTTCAGGTTCGAATATTTCGGTATTGGGGTCTAGAACCCGTTCGGGTATTTTTAAATATCGGACCAGGTTTTGATATTTTTAGTTCGAGTCCGGTTATTTTGGGTCGGGTTTAGATATTTAAATTTTGGAAAAAATCAAAATTTTCATTGCTTAATTCTCTTTTACTTAGAATTTTAAGATTAATTTAACTTATTTTCTAATTTTAATAGGTTGGACAATTAATAGATTTGAAGATAAAACTTTGAAATAAAAAGACGCTAATCTAATATGGTTTTGATTTTGAATTTTTGGATGCAACTTTTGTCAATGCATGAACAAGAAGCTTGACATGCATTTTCAGTGAGTAGCAAATCACCTTGTCGGCAACTATTTGATATTATCTGATATTGATCCATGTGCAACATCATTATAATAAAAGGCGATGCTTCTCTCTCTTGGATCTATTTAGTCTCTTATGTTCTCCGTTGATAGTTTCGTATGCTCTCACTCGATTTTCGGAAACTTTTTTGGATTGTTTTATGAAATTTGTTCCGTAAAAACTTTCCGTAGTTTGTTTAAAGAAGTTTATTTAGTAAACTTGCTTTGATTTGAATTACAAAAGTTTTTCCGTAAAAGATTTTTGAAGTTAGTTTAAATAAGATTGTTTTGTAAACTTTCTTTGATTTGCTTTACGAAAGTTTTTCCTTAACAGCTTTCCAAAGTTAGTTTTATGGAAGATTGTTTCGTAAAACTGTTTTGATTGTTTTACGAAAGTTTCTTGTTAAAACTTACCGAAGTTAGTTTTACAGAAGATTGTTTCGTAAAACTTATTTTGATTTGTTTTACGGAAGTGTTTCTTTAAACACTTTCTGAATTTAGTTTTACGGATCATTATTTCGTATAATTGTTTTTAGTGTTCTACGGGTTTTATGAAAGTTTTTTCCGCAAAAATATTCCGAAGTTAGTTTACGAAAAACAGTTTGCAAATTTTTTTGTTTCGTAAAAACCTTCTGAAAGAATGTTTTCCGGATAATTCTTGTTCGCACAAAAATCTCTTTATTTATTTTCTGAGAAGAAATTGATGGAGTTTGCAGTCCTATGTTTCTTTGTTCAAGTTGGAACGGGTATGTGGATTGTTCTCTCGACATTTCTTGTTTATTCTTGTGAAGGATATGCTTCTCGGGTGATAATAGCCGTTGATTTCGTTAGGACCGGTTTTGACCCCAACAGCTGTAAATGCAAGAACTGGCCCACAAAGTAAAGCACAGAGTACACCAGAGAATATCTCTACAAGGATATGTGTTATTACTAGTATTCTTTTAAAGTGAACTTACAAGTCTCTCTTTAAACAAAACCCGAACAAGATCAAGACCCTTCTTGACTTGTTCCCCTAGTCTCACACGTCCTAAGATCGAATACAAGATCTCTAGAACCTCTACCCCTTAGCCCTTAGTGTTATTCACTCGCTTACGAGCTTAGTGAACTCTACTCTTAGGCTAAGAATACAATTCTATCGACAACCCTAATCCACAGGTAGAGTATGATTTTATATACAATACAGCCAAGTCGGCTATCCACGCCTATCTACCCAATATTCACTATCTACCCAAATAAGGTAGTTCCCTAAAAACCTCTCCAAAGTCTTTAAGAACTTCCCATCGTGAGATCTCCCTTCTCCAAGGTGAATCTCTTCAAGCTTGCTCCCCCAAGATGTCTTCACATTAACTTCGCCTTGGTCCGCAATCCATTCTTCAAGTCACAATCTTCATCTTGACTTGTTCATCCGCACGTATACTCCTCTGTTGCAGACTCTGCTCCATTCGCTGCTGTAATTGCATCTGTATCAGAACGCCCATCTGATCTATGCATCTACAGTCTCCCCCTTTTAGCTTTGGATGCCTCTCAAGTACCTGCACATATCCGCTCAAACAACCACACACATTCGAACACATATATCCTGAATAATACGTGCATTAAAAACGAAATGGAAGTTCAAAACATGCGAGTTCAAGAATTAGAGATAAACATAAAACCAAAACCAAAAACTGCTACATCATTGTTTTATCTCTCACTCCCCCATAATTAAAAACCCGAGAAAACTAAAATTTTCTCCCCCATAATCTAGTTCTCCTGGTCATCCTGCTGCTGCGAATCGTCTCCGTCTTCTTCTCCCCCTGCTTGAGAGCATACAGAGTTAAACTCACAAAGATCAGAACAAATAAAACCAGATAGAAGACTTACTTGGGTACAGCATGCTTGTAATCTGTCCAACGACGCTCGTCAGGGTTTGCATTGCAGTTGCAAGCTGTTGGATTGCTGCTGAAACCGTATCCAAAGCCAGCTTTGCCTCGTCAGCATCGATCGGTTGTCCTGGAGCTGCAATGGTTCCAAGATGAATGAACTGGAACTTCCCAGCAGACTGCGGAGACTGTCTTGGTGGCACATAACCAGATGGATCAGTCCTCTTGGGACGAGGAGTGCTCGGAGGTGGTCAAGAGGGAGGTGCTGCAGTTGATGTTGATGCAGATTTCCCTTTCTTCTTTGTCTGCCTCTGAGCCTTCTTTGCAGCTTCTCGTGCTTCCGCTTGATTCTTGAGGTATTCTTCTCCCAGACGAGGGTCCTTCTTGTATGGAATTACAGCCACAAGTTTCTCTCTTGGTTTTCACTGCACCATGTGCTGCATCTGAAGCACACCATAGATGGTACGTGGAAATATCAACCACCACGTGTCCTTCTTTTCTCCCTCTTTTTTAATGACTCCGAGGTTAAGAACTTGATTGTAGACCATTACTCCTATGTCAACACGGACTCCATGAAACATCTTATAGACGAGTTTTGCATGATCAATTGACACATCATTCTTATTAGACGAAGGTACCCAGTTGTATGGTGCAAGAACCAGCAGCGCAGCTTTACACGTAGACAAGGAGCTTGTCATGAGGTTCTTCATCTCCAGTGTTCCCTCGGTCAGGAAGTAAGCAAGCTCATCACTATTGACTTCATCCATGGTTGCCTCTACCTCTATCTCCTCTCCTTCAAGAGGTGACGCATCGAAGTATTGATCAATCACAGCCGGAGAAAAATTATACTTCTGCCCTCTTATTGTCACTATTACTTCTGGTCCTCTGGTCATCTCAGCAGGCAAGGCTGCATATAGTTCCTTCACAATCTCTGGAATGTAGCCTCCTAGACCTGTGACAGTCTTCTCAAGTTTTCCCTTCTTGATTATACTCAGATAGGCACATGTGTCTTCTGAGTTTAGATGCACCGAACGTTCTGGAATGATCTCTCTAGAGGCAAAACTCGCATACCTTTGTTCTGTAAGACGTTCTGCACTAGTCAATCCTCTCTTGATTTGGTCAGATGGTGCTGCGGCTGGAGTTGGTTTGGCCTTCGTATGAGATTTGATTCCTGAGGCTGAGGTTTTCTTGGTCGATTTTCTTACAGGATTGCTCTGGGTTGTTGATGATGGAGCTTTTCTCTTTTTCTCTTTCTCCTTAACACTGATTGATGGTTCCACGTCTTCAACATCAACTTCCTCAACTTCGTCTGAGTTAGCGTTCTCCGAGTCATCTTCTTCCTCAGATTCACCCGAAGAGACTTCGATCGCTTTTCCTCGATTTATCTTGTGAGCTTTAGTTGCATCAGCTTCCTCTGGAATTGCTTCGGAGGACTTTTTGCTTCTTCCCTCCTTCACGTTCTTCATCTCCTTGTGGATCCCACCGGTTCTGCCTCGGCATCTGACCCATAATCCAGTTGTTCGGCTGCGGTATGAAGATCTTCGGACATGGGTTGAGACGTCTGGCTTTGTTGTGGCGTCGTCACTTCCTCTTCATCACTGTAGTCGACTAGGTCCAGCGGTGGTGGTCGTGATGGTTTACCGGCGGTGGAAGGTCTTGTTCTCCGACATGATCTCTTGAGAGAGAGACAGAGTATTTCTTCCTTTTGGGATTTTTGAGTTTTGAGAGCAAAGAGAATTGAGAGAGAGATAAGTTAGCGACTAGGGTTTATCAAGGGGTAATCATTTCCTTTCTGATGCATTACCCCACGATCTCCTAGATATTCATCATATCTCCCACTCTCTCTAAAATGGAAGTTTTTCAAATTTCAAAAATTGAAATCTTCCATTTAGTCTCACACGATCTCTCTTTCCTTTTCTCTGATGTCGGCACGTATTGTCCACGCAAGACTTGATTGGGCCGAATCTTCACTGTTCCACTGTGACACTTGATGACATAGACTAGTAGCATTACTCAATGACTTTTACTGACACAACCACTTAGACAAAAGAACATTTAGTACGTCAAACATGCAAGCAGTGAGAGAACACG
This sequence comes from Brassica oleracea var. oleracea, assembly GCF_000695525.1. Taxonomy (NCBI): domain Eukaryota; kingdom Viridiplantae; phylum Streptophyta; class Magnoliopsida; order Brassicales; family Brassicaceae; genus Brassica; species Brassica oleracea. Next base: position 7,941,863 of record NC_027754.1, on the reverse strand, counting down.
TGTCACACATGTTAATTATCAATTCTTTTAGCACAGAAAGATTTTTGTTCTACCTTTTCCCGTTGACAACTGTTCGTCGAGTGATCCAGAGGCTGACATAGCTTCTGCTAAAGATGCACCCTTCTGTTCTACTAGATCATCATCTGATCATCAGGTTTATTTCATGTCTAGCTTTCACACAAATATGCCTTTATCATGTCCTGACTCAGTTTTCAACATTTATTCGTCATGTGAGAGCTGGGGGTTGTTACTTATTTTCTTCCTTTTCGTTTTCTTTTCTTTTTTTCTCTCTTTTCTTTTCTATCCCTTTTTGATGATGGGAAACATTGAACATCTTCTTCCCCTTGTTACTTGATTGCTCTCTCGATGCGAAACCTGTATCTTTTGAGATCATGACGGCATATTCGGCAGCTCTTTTCTACTACTCGCTTCTGATGTAAGACAAAATCTGAGCTTTGGGTGCCTCTGCATCAGCCCTTCCGTCATCCCCTGTACACTTACACAAACTTGTTATGTCTCACAAAACCCAATGGAGTTTCGAAGAGTAACAAAACAGTTAAGATCTAGAGGTTTAGTGAAAAGGCCAGCTAGTTGTAATTCTGTGACAATGTGTTCAATCACTACCTGTTGTACATTGACTAGTTCCCTGATGAAGTGATGTCGAATGTCAATGTGCTTGGTCCTTGAGTGTTGCACCGGGTTCTTTGATATGTCGATTGCACTCTTGTTGTCATAGTAGACCAGGAATGATCCAGTATCCATGCCATAGTCAGTAGACATTTGCTTCATCCACATCAGCTGTGTGCAACAACTCCCCATAGCAATGTATTTTGCCTCTGCTGTAGACAATGATACAAAGTTCTGCTTCTTGCTCAGCCATGCAACCAAGTTGTTTCCGAGAAAGAAACATCCCCCAATGGTACTCTTCCGGTCGTCTACTCTTCCAGCCCAGTCTGCATCACAGTATCCAGCAAGATTTCCATTCGATTCCTTTGATTAGTAGATCCCAAGGTTAACCGTGCCTTTGACATATCGAATGATTCTCTTAGTTGCCTCTAGGTGAGACTTCTTCGGTTTTGCTTGATACCTAGCACATATCCCCACACTCAGACTTAGATCTGGTCGACTAGCCGTAACGTAAAGTAAGCTCCCGATCATTCCTCTGTACAGCTTCGTGTCCACTGGTTCACCCTCATCATCTTTGCAACTTTTGTTGGTAGAGCTCATCGGAGTTTTTGCCTCCTTGCAGTGATCTAGTCGAAACCTTTTCAGTAGTGCCTTTGCGTAGGTACTTTGCGAGATGAAAACACCTTCCTTTGTCTGCTGAATTTGCAACCCGAGTATATATTTCAACTCCCCCACCATGCTCATTTCAAACTCTTTAGTCATGTCTCGAGTGAAAGCATCTACAAGTCGTTTAGATGTTCCTCCCAAGATGATGTCGTCATCATAGATCTGAACCACCAGCATCGCTGTTTCATTCTTCAGCACAAACAGTGTTTTGTCAACATTTCCTCTGATGTAGCCTTTGTCAACAAGAAAGTTTGTCAGTGATATCTTGCATATTTACATTGTTTTATCCATTTATTCATGTGCATTTTCATCATATAGATTAGGATTTAGCCATGTCTAGGTTGCATTTTGCATATATATGTCTCTATTAGGTATTGGAGTACCACATGGAGTTCCTGGAGACATTTGGGTGCATTTGGAGCTCAAAGGAGGTGATTAGAGTGATCTTTGGACGAGCACTGCCTGGAGTGACTTCCCGGAGTGACTACATGAAGTCGCTGTGCACCACATCCCGGAGCGATTTTCCCGGAGTGATTTTCCCAGAGCGACCGCACGAAGTCGCTCGCGTTTTCACGTCCGGAGAGCGACCTCCCAGAGCGACGTGCCGAAGTCGCTCCCGATGTTCAGAGCGACCTGTTGGAGCGACACACCAAGGTCGCTCGCGTCCTCTTGTCCGGAGACACCAAAATCGAGCATCCTGGAGCAACCTCTCAGAGCGACCTACCAAGGTCACTCCCAGCCAGAGCGACCAGCTCAAGAAACGCGTCGGGAGCGACCTCCTGGAGCGGCTATGCTAGGCCGCTCCGCGTGTTTTGCTTGGACGATTTTTATGTTATTTTAGGGGCCTTTCGTTCATTTGTTTTGTTTTTTTTTACATTGCCTAAACCTAAGTTAAGTACCGGGGGTAAGCCACCAGAGGAGATTATCTCTTTTTCTGTAGAACAACTAGTAAAAAACTTCTTTTGATTCAGATTTCATTGCTTTCATCTTGTGTTCTTGTTGATTTCTTATCTATTTTCTCTACATGATTAATCTGAAATCCAATATGGGTTTAAGAGGAATCATGGAGATTAGTGAGTAATCACTTTTAAAATTCATGGGTTAGGGAGATTAAGGGTGATTAGGTTAGTTCTAGGATGTTTTAGTGTAGATCATTCTTGTTCCTTGCTAGTAGAGTATTCATAATGCATCTTCTGAGTTGGCCACTCAAAAGTTGATCGATAGGCATTTTCCACCTGAAAGGTGTTCGATGAAATGCCTGAGACAACTCTCCTAGACTTTTAGTATACTTTGCCAAAGACATTTGTTGTTAAAGATGCTAAGATAGCTAATAGACTTGTTAGTAATGATTGCTTTCACATTATTCAACCAAAGACATTTGATGTTTGAGATATGTTAGCAAATGAGCATTCATCTAGACATAGAGCTTGCTTAGAATTGTGTCTAGGCTTAAGGTCGATAGTTTGATTGATCATATGCCATCCTTAGTTCGATACTTGATCACCCAAGGTCTAATCCCTATGCCCATGAGTTCTCTTTTCCCTTAGTCAAGAAAATATCATTCTGTAATTGCTTTCTAGTATTAGTAGTAGTTTAAAACCCATCTAAATCATTGGTTGCACTTAGATTAAGTGAGTACTTACATTCTCATTGCTTCGAATTCCCTCAGAACTGGTTCGACAATCATTTATACTACAACATTTGTCTTAGGAGCCTTGAAAACTCCTAACATCAGTCAGCCTTTCATACCATGCTCGAGGTGCTTGTTTCAACCCGTATAGGGCTTTGTTGAGTTTGTACACATACTCAGGATTAGTTGCATCTTCAAAACCCTTAGGGTGATGCACATACACTTCCTCAGACAGTACCCCATTCAGAAATGCACTCTTAACATCCATTTGGTACACTGTGAAGTTCATGATACATGCCAAACTATTGAATAGTCTGATAGATTCCAATCTAGCAACTCGAGCAAATGTTTCTTCAAAATCAACTCCCTCGATTTGCGAATACCCCTGGGCGACCAATCTTGCTTTGTTTCTGACAACAAATCCACTCTCATCAATCTTGTTCTTGAAGATCCACTTAGTTCCAACTATGTAACCATCACCTGTCTTCTCCACCAACTCCCATACATCATTTCTGATGAACTGTTCTAGTTCCTCCTGCATGGCTTGGATCCATAACTCATCCGAGAGTGCTTTGGTGTGGTCTTTCGGCTCAATATTTGGGACAAAACACGCATACTGCACCATTTCTCTGAAGTTGATCTTCACGCCTCTTGTTCTTCTTCTTTCATTCACCTTGCCAATAACATCACTTGATGAGTGATTTCTGTGAACATTTGGAGTACTCATCTCCTGAGTTCACTCTGAGGGTGGCGATGTGTCATTCATTGATTCAGTTGATGGATCCTTTGATGCATCCGATGGTGTATCCGTCTTCTAATCCTCATCGTTTTCCCACTGAACTGATGTGACATCATCGAACACGGCATTTACTGACTCCATGATCATCAGGGACCTCAAGTTGCAGACTCTGAATCTTGAGCTGTTCGCTGAGTACCCCAAGAACATGCCTTCATCACTTCTTGCATCAAACTTGCCAAGATGCTCTTTGTCATTCAGAATGTAACACTTGCACCCAAAAACGTGAAAGTAGCTGAGGTTTGGTGTTTTACCTTTCCACAGTTCATACGGAGTCTTGACAGTTCCTCTCTTGACATATACACGGTTTATGATGTAGCATGGGGTGCTAATAGCCTCTGCCCAGAACCTCTGCTGCACATTGTTACCATGCATCATAGCTCTCGCCATCTCCTGAAGCGTGCGATTCTTCCTTTCTACCACTCCATTTTGTTGAGGAGTTTTGGGTGCAGCAAATTGCGGAACTATTCCGTGTTGTCCACAGAAGTTACTCATGGCTTCATTCTGGAATTATCCCACATGATCACTGCGAATCTGCTTCAGTCTTCTCTTCCCATTTGTAACTTGAAGAACCCAGATCTTGAAGCTTTCCAGTGTATAAGACTTTTCACAAATGAATCTCACACATGTGAACCTTGAATACCTCTTCCCTGCTATGCTCTCCGTCTGCATAGGACCCATGAGATCCATGTGTATCATTTCAAGCATATCCTTTGACTGAATATCTTGAATCATCTTGTGTTGGACTTTGACCTGCTTTCCTTGATTGCACGGTCCGCATATTGTCTTCTCCGTTTCCTCCAGCAGAGGAATGCCTCTGACTGCACCTTTCTTGATGATGTTAGTCATATGCCTCATATTCATGTGACCAAGTCTTTGATGCCACAGACTTGTTTCATCATGTGCAACAAAGCACTGTTGTACCCTCTGCCATACATAGCAGTTGTTAGCAGATAGTACTCCATGTAACATGACTCTGTTCTCCATACATAGCAGTTGACTGATGCTGATTAGGTTTGCTTTTAGTCCCTTGACTAAGAACACATCCTTAAGAGGCGGTTTGGATTCAACTGTCTTCCCTTTGCCTTTGATCGCTCATTGGCTTCCATCTCCAAATGTGACTCTTCCTCCTTTCAATGGCTTTATATCTCTGAGATTCTCGCGTGCTCCTGTCATATGGCGAGAACATCCACTGTAGAAGTACCATGGTTTTTCATCTTCAGACACCAATGCCACTGCTTCTGATACAAGTGCCATGCTGCATGTCAGACCTCTGTGGATAGGTCGTTGAGTAGGTTTCATTGTCGTATGTCCTAAATCAGATTTCCTGATCCAGACTTGATTTCGAGAGCCATTCCACCAGTACTTTCCTTGTCTCAGCAACTGATTTACTTTCTCCCGATAGTGATAGCATTTCTTCTTGATGTGACCTGGTTTTCCACAGTAGTAACATCCTCTCTCCTACTGAATCTCTGGTCGTAGCACCTTCTGGAGATTTTTAACTTTCTCAGTAACAATCTTTGAGGTAGTACCTTCACTTGTTGTTCTTCCCTCGGAGTTGGAGCTTGAGACAAATTTGATGGGTCGTGTATCACTCTTTCCATACCCAGTGTATCCTAGACCTCGAGGAGTCTGATCCTGTCTCCCCAGACCCAGTGAGCATCCTGACAGTCTTGTAATGATGTTCCAGCTTGGCATTTAAGTCAGACGATCGGGCCTTCTCGTTTTTTACATGTTTTTCTAGTACTTCAATTTGGACAACAAGCCGTTCATTATCCTTCTTCAGATCTGAGGTATTTGCCTCCTTCTTTCTTCCATCATCGAGTTTTTTTATGAGATTTATCACCGTGTCTTCCAACCCGCTTTTCTCCTTTTTGAGACATAGATTCTCCTTACCATTCTGAACTACTGTCTGACACAGTTCTTGATAGTCAATTCCATCATCACCGTCTGCGCTTGACTGATCATCGTCTGCGCTTGACTGATCATCGTCTATGTCAGTTTCTCCTTCCACGAACTCTGTGATGCCAATGAATGCTACGAAGTTAGCCAGATCCTCTTCATCACTGTCTTCTTCTGAGTCTATCTCATCAATTCCGATCATCGACTTCTCATGTCTCCTCTTCTGATCATTGACACATTCCAGCTGAGAGTGTCCAATTCCTTTGCACTTGTAGCACTTGATTTCTCTCCTTCGGACAGTTGGATATTCAGTCTTGTAGTGTCCATACCCCTTACACTCATGACACTGAACCTCCACTTTTTGATCGTTCTTTTCTGACTCAGATGTTCGTTTCTCACCTTCTGCAGCACGTCGTGATGGACTTCCTCTTCTCTTACCTGATTCGGCTCTATGAAGGACTTTGTCAAAACGCCTGGCTAGCATACTTACTGGATCATCGTCATCTTCTTTGTCATCTGATTCTTGTGATACCAGTGCGACTCCCTTTCCTTTCTTTCCTCCGTCAATCTCCATTTCATGTGGTCTCAGCATCCCCACCACTTCATCAAAGCTTATCTCATCTGTGTTTAGAGAGACTGACATAGCTGCCTTGTACACAGTATACTTAGATGGTAGACACCTTAGGAACTTCTTGACCAGCTTCTTATCCTTGTACTTCTTTCCCAGTATCAAGGATTCCTGAGCTATGCCACTGAGTTGTGAGATGAATTCTTCAACTGGCTCATGTTCTCCTATTTTGAGATTCTCAAACTTGGATGCTAGATAATCCAATCGTGAGCTCTTCACTTTTGAAGTTCCTTCGAAGTGAGTTTGCAGTATTTCCCAAGCTACCTTGGCTGTCTCACATCCCTGAATCAGCTCAAAATGCTTCTTCCTAACACTAGCATGTATAGCTGAAAGTGCTCTGGAGTTGAACTTCGCCATCTTGAGTTCCGTCTCGGTCCAATGTTCTTCTTCTTTGTTGGATTCAACACCATTCTCGTCCTTGACCTTTTGTTATGACCATCTCGTTGTCACAGACTTCCACACCATGGCATCAATCCATCGAATGATAGATCTCATCCGTGACTTCCAAAGTCCATAGTTGGATCCATCCAACATCACCCGTGTGCTTGACACCAGCTCATGATAGTTCTCCATTTGTTCCGCAAGATCTCACATGTTATATAATCGAACGGGTGACCGCTCTGACACCACTTGTAAATGCAAGAACTAACCAACAAAGTAAAGCACATAGTACACCAGAGAATATCTCTACAAAGATATGTGTTATTACTAGTATTCTTTTAAAGTGAACTTACAAGTCTCTCTTTAAACAGAACCCGATCAAGATCAAGAACCTTCTTGACTTGTGCCCCTAGCCTCACACGTCCTAAGATCGAATACAAGATCTCTAGAATCTCTCCCCCTTAGCCCTTAGTGTTATTTACTCGTTTACGAGCTTAGTGAACTCCACTCTTATGCAAAGAATACAATTCTCTCGATAATCCTAATCCACAGGTCGAGTATGACTATATATACACAATACATCCAAGTCGCCTATATACCCAATATTCACTATCTACCCAAATAAGGTAAGTCCCCTGAAAACCTCTCCAAAGTCTTTAAGAACTTCCCATCGTGAGATCTCCCTTCTCCAAGGTGAATATCTTCAAGCTTGCGCCCCAAGATGTCTTCACATTAACTTCGCCTTGGTCCGCAATCCATTCTTCAAGTCGCAATCTTTATCTTGACTTGTTCATCCGCACGTACACTTCTCTGTTGCAGATTCTGCTCCATTCGCTCTTGTACTTGCGTATGTATCAGAATGTCCATCTGATCGTTGCATCTAACAGCAAGGACAGAGCAGAAACAAAACATAAATTCGCTACAAAAACTCTTTGTAACTTAGAACTTAGCTAGGCTTTATAATTTTCAACTGTTTGCGCACGAGCTGCGACTGAAAAGGAACTTTAGGTTTGGTTGGTTAATCTAGCTGAACTTAGAAGCTTTACTGCCTTTGCATACTGTTCAGTTGTAATATCACTTTCAGACGAGCCTCTTGTATGGTTTCCTTTCTTGAACGCTTCTGCTGAAATTTGGAATAAAGAGTCTATTTGTTATTTTTATTTTTTTACTTCGAATAATTTTCATGCCATATTTTATCCCTGATTACGTGTAGTTGGTTATAGCAGAAAATCCGAATCCCCTATAAAAATATTTCTTTTTTCTTATAAATTTGATTGTGCGAGTTTTGGGCTCACACAACCTACTCTATGAAATTAAAGTAATGTGTGTTCCTATGTACGTGTCATCTTCCATATTGCTGCTGGTGATGTACTCTCAGGGAATACGATTCTGATTATATTCTTCTAAGATGAGCCAGAACACAGAATCTGACCAGGTCTTCTTCAGTGTCTGAAATCAATCAACTGGAAGCGAAAATATACGGTAAGCTTTTGAGTTTGGAAAAGGCAGACCATTCTTTGCTTCATTCACCTTTAAGAATTTATTCCCTACAGCCTTTCTTCTAATGCATATTTGCCTTTGTGCTTGCTTTTACGTTCAGCAATTCAAACTTTTTATTCTCTCATTTCTTTCTCATGCGGCTTATAGCTTGAGATAAGCTCTGTTTCTTTCACAATATTTCAGATTTCTGGAAATTTTCTTTTCTTTTTCAATATGGGAGCTAGATTTTCACGTATAGCGAAAAGGTTTCTTCCCAAGTCTAAAGTAAGGATTTTGATGGTGGGTCTTGATGGTTCAGGGAAGACTACCATCCTTTACAAGCTAAAGCTCGGTGAAGTTGTCACAACAGTGCCTACTATTGGTATGTTTTCGTTAGTACTTTTGATCATTCTATGTGGATGATAGCTTATCTGTAATCCGTAGATAGTTAACTTTTTCACCCTTGATTATGTGTGCATCTGTAAGGAAAACACTCTTGATAGGTTGATAAAATTCTTAACAATGTTCATGGTTCTTTTTTACCATGTACAAAGGGTTCAACCTCGAGACGGTAGAATACAAAGGCATCAATTTCACTGTATGGGATATAGGAGGACAAGAGAAGGTAAGTTCCATATTTATTTCATCTTTTACTCATCTCTCTGAAACTGGACTAGTCCACACAAAAACAGGGCCATGATTTACTCTAGTACCTCTCGACAAGTGTATAAAACAGATTTGTTTTATTTTTTCTTTATTTCAAGGCTCCTCATGGAATCTTAAATCGGTTTTATTGATCTGCCAAAATTTGAACAGATTCGAAAATTGTGGAGACACTATTTTCAGAACTCGCAAGGACTAATCTTTGTGGTGGATAGTAGTGACAGTGCAAGGTTATCAGAAGCTCGTAATGAGCTGCATCGAATATTAACCAATGTAAAATCATATAGAAATGCTCTTTCAAGTGTTACTAAATTTCTCCTCTTTCTCTATGTTTACAACTTTCTGTATTGATTAAAAAATGTACAGAATGAACTACAGAATGCATGTGTACTCGTCTTTGCGAACAAGCAAGATTCAAGAAATGCTCTACCGGTGGACCAAGTTGCCAACAACCTTGGTCTGCACGGCCTAACCAAACGCTGTTGGTAATTACAAAACGTGTTCTGTTGTTCTTTCTAATTTACAATATATTTAGAGGTAAGAGAATGAACAATAGCTTTGTGTATATTTATGATTGGTGCAGGTTTATACAGGGAACATCAGCCATCACTGGGCAAGGCTTATACGAAGGACTTGAATGGCTCTCCAAAACTATACCTAACAAAACTGAACGATCTAGTTCGCTTGGTAGTTTCCGAAGTGATTCTTCCGAGAGAAGGCTTGTACGAGGTGTGAAGTATTAAACTATTAGTAGACTATGTTTTCTTCTAAGTTCTATGTATTTGTATGGTTATCGCCTTTTGTTGTTTTTTCATGTTTCTCAATGACTTCTTAAGAACCGTTCACTTCCGATCGATCCTAACCGCTCTAGTTCAATTGATTTGTGCTTGATTCGATTTCGTTTATGATCAATCTAAAGCAATAGAGAACACACACGAATTGTTTACCCATACTTCGTTTCCTACTGTCAGGGGAGAGATTGAAACTTTCAAGCTTTTCCACGTCTATTGATCGATGATACAATGAGGAAGATGATACCGAGATTGTTATCGTTTGCTTTATGTGTAGCTATATCAAGCTTCTACACAAGACGTATACCGGAGAAGACTATCATAGCGACTACGATGAGGATGACTCCCTGTCCTCCTCTGAGTCTTTCAACGCCAAAAACTAATAGCCTGAACCGGAGAAAGAGCTTGGATCTCAAGAGCTATTAATACTACAGGATCTCTCTATCTCGATCACGATCTTTCTCTCCCAGCTGCTCCTTGTATCTCCCTTTCTTCTCTCTGTTTCGGATAATCTCTCTCTGTATCGCGAAACCTTTATATGAGGAAGACAACTTAGTTTGTTACTCTCGGGTCCCACTTGTAACAAACTTTCTCCAGCTCAGCATGAGCTCGTAAAAGAGTGGGTTCTTATCAGGCCAACTCATTCTTATTGTCTTTCTATTAAACGTGATAAGTCTAGTAATGGCCCAAGACACAAAGAACATCCCGCCGAAACTCTACCGTTCCGACAAAACCAAGAACCATGCCGGAAACACCACCACACAGTCTCACTGATTCCACTTGACAATGCGGATCCAACGACGAACCACTTCCTCCGCCTATTGAACCTGAACTCTGTCATGAAACCCAGCTTGTTGCAAGTCCAGATCCTCTCATCTTCACCACTGAAATGACAAGATCTCCGACTCTTACTCTTCCGGAAGATTTCAAGTTTCCGGACCCTCCAACTGTTCATCTGAACACCGCATAACCAACCATGAATCTTCCAGTAGCAGCTGAAACTCAGCCACAACACACTGCCCTTGAAATCTGCAAGTGAATTTCCTCTTTTAACTCTGAACTTGAATTCTTGAGAAAAATAGATACTAATTTCAACCTCAGATAACGAACACCTGAATCTCTTTGGAGAAACACCAGTAACCCCAGCGTGAGTCTCCAATCTTCTTTATCCTTTGTTAATTAACTCGTTGTTTATCCAGTAACAAAACACTAACCCATTTGTTCTCTGTTGATACATGTACTCAACCGGTGAGACGGCTAAACAACAGAACCATCTCGGAGTACGTTCTGGCACGATCAGGCAGTGACCCCCAGCGTTACGAGGAACTTCTCTAACGCATTTCCAGGCAATCCTTTAGTTGGCATATCAGCTGGATTTAGAGTAGAATGAATCTTGAGTAGGCCGAAATCCAAAATGTCCGTGATGAAATGAATTTTGTTTGCAACATGTTTATTCACAACAAAATTCCCTCAACCAGAACCCCTCTTTCGTAGCTTCTGAGAGCGCCATGTATTCAGCCTCTGTGGTAGAGAGAGCTACAACATGTTGCAAGGCTAATCTCCAGCTCACGGTGTTCCCACCAACTTGAAACACATGACCCGTCACTGACCTTCTCTTATCACGATCTGTAGAATAATCAGAAGCACAAAAGCCCTCCACCTGGAACTGATCATTCTTAGTAAAATATAGACAAACTTCTGAAGCTCTTTTAAGATACCTCATAACCCATTTAACAGCTTCCCAATGCTCTCGGCTTGGTTTAGACATAAACCTACTTACTAGCCCAACTGCGAATCCCAAGTCTGGTCTAGTTACGATCATAGCATACATCAAGCTTCCTACTGCGCTCGCATAAGGAGTTGTATCCATCAAATGTTTCTGCCTTTCCCATTCCTCTAGAGTCAAACTCTTCAGCTTGAATTGAGATCCAACTGGTGTTACCACTGGTTTGCTATCTTCCATTCCGAAAGTCTTTTAGAACTTGTTTAACATATCTTTCCTGAGATAGCTTTAGAATTCCCTTTTCTCTGTCTATAGTGATATCCATTCCAAGTATCCGAGTAGCTGGTCCCAAATCCTTCATTTCAAATTCCTTCTTTAGAATTTCTTTGAGCTTTGATACTTTCTTCTTGTCTTTAACCGCAATAAGCATATCATCCACATAAAGAAGTAGAGATATACTTTCTTCAGCTCCTTTTTCTTTCAAGTAAACACCTGGATCCTTAATGCACCTTGTGAAACCTCTTTTCTCTGATGAAAGCATCAAATTTGAAATTCAATTGGCGAGGAGACTGCTTTAATCCGTAGAGAGACTTCTTCAACAAGCAAAATTTTCCCTCATATCCTTTCTTGATAAACCCTTCAGGTTTTTCCATGTAGATGATCTCGTCTAGACTTCCATTTAAGAACACCGTCTTAATATCCATTTGCTCTAGTTCAGTATCAAAGTTAACAACAATATCCGTATGGATACATGTTTAACAACTGGAGCAAATATCTCGTTGTAGTCGACTCCTTCCACTTGTGTGAAACCCTTGGTGACCAGTCTAGACTTGTATCTAGGATCCTCAACTCCTGGAATTCCCTATTTGTACTTGTAAATCCATTTAGAACATTACTCTTTGCCTCTGAGGTGCGATTAACAACATCCCAAGTACCATTCCTATCCGCTGAAGTCTTCTCATCTCCCATAGACGCTTTCCACTTATCCCAATCTTTGCTCATTCTAGCTTCTGCGTAAGTCTTTGGCTCAGAAACTTCAATATCCTTAGCAAAAGTTAGAGCATACGCAACAAAGTCTCCACTTTCAAAGATTGTGGGAAGTTTGGAAGTTCTTCTAACTCTGTAACGCTAGAAGATACCATCAAGACTCTCAGTAGACGAAGAAACTTCCTGTCTCTCAACCTCTTGATCTGACTCAGAACCCGAACTATCACCGACTCAGAAGATGATGAAGAAGCTCCACCTTCATTTGTATTTGACGGTCCTCGAACCAAATCAGAACTGAAAGTAACTTTCTTTTTACCTTTCAGCTTCTCTTCTCTTGACTTCCAATAGAGCTTATCTTCATCAAACACTATATTTCTGCTGATTATTGACTTTCCTGATTCCGGAAGCCACACACGATAACTTTTGGTCCCTTGCGGATAACCCATTGATATCTTGCATATTCACATTGTTTTATCCATTTATTCATGTGCATTTTCATCATATAGATTAGGATTAAGCCATGTCTAGGTTGCATTTTGCATACATATGTCTCCATTAGGTATTGGAGTACCACATGGAGTTCCTGGAGACATTTGGGTACATTTGGAGCTCAAGGGAGGTGATTAGAGTGATCATTGGACGAGCAATGCATGGGAGCGACCTACCGGAGCGACGCCATGAACTCGCTCGCCATCTACGCTTCGGAGCGACCTCCTAGAGCGACAAGGCGAAGTCGCTCCAGCTCCTAGAGCGACCTCACCGCAGCGACACCCAGAGGTCGCTCGGGTTGTGTCGATTTGAGAGCGACGAACAAGCCGGGAGCGACCTCCTAGAGCGACACCCTAAGGTCGCTCGCGTCTATGGTTTCTGAGCAAGCCGGGAGCGACGTCTTTGGAGCGACACAGCCAGGTCGCTCGCGAGGAA
>NC_027754.1:7914570-7924664 GCF_000695525.1 Brassica oleracea var. oleracea | reverse complement strand
TTGTCTTAGGAGCCTTGAAAACTCCTAACATCAAATTGGCGCCGTTGCCGGGGATCGAACCCGGGTCACCCGCGTGACAGGCGGGAATACTTACCACTATACTACAACGATTGTCTTAGGAGCCTTGAAAACTCCTAACATCACCCATGAAGATACCTTTCACTGATCTAGGATTTACCTTGTCTTGAACCATGTGAACAGAGGCCACACAACCAAATCTCCTTAGATGTCCATACTCCACCTTGACCCCTAACCACGCCTCCTCTGGTATCTTAAAGTCGATAGCCGCACTAGGAGTTTGTTGATCAGATAAACTGTAGTGGAGGCAGCTTCTTCCCAGAATTTCTTCTCCAAACCTGATTCAGCAAGCATAAACCTGATCGTATCTGCAATGGTCCTATTCATTATCTCCACAACACCTTTTGTTGTGGAGTATACGCACACGTCTTATGCCGCTTAATGCCAGAATATTTATACATTTTATCCATCAACACATTGCAGAATTCCGATCCATTATCAGTGCGTAAACACTTATTCTTCTTGTATGTCTGATTCTCAACTAGAGCTTTCCATTCTTCCATGTTTGCATACACTTCATCTTTGGTCCTTAGAAGCCTTATCCAGATTTTCTTCGAGTAATCATCAATCATAGTCAAGAAATATCTGCAACCTGATAGGCTTTCTTCATTAGCAGGAGATCCCCAAAGAACGGAGTGAATGTAATCTAGAATAGCATTTGAGTTGTGTTTGGCTGTAGGAAATGGTTGTAGATGAGCTTTCCCTAGAACACACTCTTCACAAAAACTCAACGTGTGCACTTTCTTTGTATCAAGATAGCCTTTCTTAACCAGAAATTCATATTCTTCAAACTCATATGAACGAGTCTTGAATGCCATATTTTGTCATATCTACATCTGCTCTTGCAATTGAAGCTTCAGCACTAGCAACAACTCCCTGAAGATAGTACAATACATCTTTATAACAACCAGATAACACTTTCTTTCCTTGTTTAAAAAAGGTAACCTTGTAGCCACTTCACTCCTTGTTACAACCATGCTTCTCTAGCTGACCATAGGAAATTAGATTTCTTCCCATAGTAGGCATGTACCTAACGTCTGTTAGAATCACCGCAGACTGATCAGAGTTCATCATTATCTTGAGCTTTCCAATTCCCTTGTGGTGTTATTTCCCATAAGGACCTTTCCTCCTTCCAACTCTTCAAGATCAAACAACACGTGTTTATTGGGATTTATGTTAAAAGAACATCATGAGTCCAAAACCCACTCGTCTTTAGTTTCTTGGACACTTGCGGTAAGAATCATAGGTTGTTTTTTCTCATGAGCAACATTTGCTGTCTCATAGTTCTTATCCTTCCTGCTAGGACAGTCACGCTTGAAATGCCCTTCCTTTCCGCAGCTCCAACACTCTTTTGACTTAGAAGAATTCTTCGGTCTAGACTTCGACCTGTGCTCTTTGCTCTTTGATCGTCCTTTACCATAACCTCCATTTCCACGTTTATCATTTCTTCCTCCAGTAACCACTCGACCTTCTGCATTTGATCTTAACCTCCCCGTTAACCCTTTCTCTTTCAACTCAACTCTTTTAGCATAAGCAGACGTAGTCACTTCTTTGACCGTCAATGTTTCTTGCCATACTATAAAGTATGAATAAGGGAATCATACTGCAGACGAAGACTCGTAAGAATATGAATTGCTTGATCCTCGTCTGAAACATGAATGTTAAGCTTGCAAGATCATGAACGAGCTTTAGGAATGTGTCTAGATTTTCTTCAATACTTTTACTCTCCACCATTTTATAACTCGCAAAGTTTTTCTTCGAATAAATCCGGTTAGGTAGAGTCTTAGTTTGATAGTCTCTCTCTAGAGCTTTCCAAACTCGCAAAGCTGTTGTTTCCATTTTCGTAGAACCATATGATAGACCATGGATTTGACCCACTTTTACCCATGGTTTATAAGTGTTTTAACTATTAATTATTATATTACAGAGTCTATTTAGTATATTTATGGGATCAGGAGTGATTTGGAGGAAAGTGATGATTTTGGAGCATTTTGGAGATATTTGGAGTAAACACCCGAGATGACCATCGAGCTCGACCATCGGTCGACATTGAAGAGGAATAATCGATCGATGTTAACATCTTCACTTCGATCAACATCGAAGCGCGTAAAAAGTCCGTTTGGTCTCAGCCGACTTAGAGCCAAAGTCTTCACCAATTTACAAGAGTTTTAACCTAATTATATAGGCTTTGCCAACATGTTAGAGGCAAAGTGTGCTTTCTTGTTTTATTGGACTCGTAATATGTTTATCGAGTTTGTTTTTATTTATGAGTTTTTTTAATTTGAATATGGTTATATCGATTTAGGTTTATGTAATTACTTTGCGTTTGTGTAATGGTGTCGAAAATATATATAATCCCAACGAATCATCAAGTCAATGCAAAATGATTGGCTACCCGTCGATAGTCAAACTTTTACTTTGGTTCGGTTATAAGAGCAATTTATATCGCTCGTCCTCGAGATGTTTTGCGAGATAGAAGCTGATCAGGAATCTAACTCGCGGGCCAGTGGTGGCCTAAGGACGTTGATTTATCGATGTCGCTTTTGATACGGAGGACGGTTCAGGTTGATTAGAGCTTGGGTCATTTGAGACCGCATGGTAAAAATCGGTAAGAGTTTAAAGTTGAAGATGAGATTTCGAGCCTCTTAAGGCTGAAAATTAAATTTCTATAGTAGTTTGAGCTACTGGTAGTGCAAGAAGAGTGTACAAACATTTTGCGGTTGTACAAGTTTATTTATAAAGTTTTGATGCGAAATAATAAATAAGTATGAATTTTATAACTTAAAAGCTCGCGATTGTAACGCGAGAATCTGTATTATCTGATGCAATATATTGATATGCATAAATTGATTATAAAGAATTGTTTACCGACATGGACGTGTTCCGGTCTTGGTGACTGCAAGATAGCGGAGAAGAAACGGTGTTGGATGTTTGATAATATGTTCTTTGTGTAGCTGATGAGATGTTGAGGTATTCAGGTTTTGAATTGCTGACTTGATTTGTGCACAATTTGTAGTAAGCCATCGCGAATCATATCGCATTTACTGCATCTTGTGATTTTGCTTTCGTTTGGAGATGTTTGGAGATATCGTTAGACAACATGCGATCTTAAAAAATTTCTGCATGGTTTGATCATTTTCTTCACAAGAAATGATTTTTTGTGGTCGGGACTTTTTTAGATAAAAATCTATTGCTTCTTCTAGGAAGGCTCTTTTCATAATGAAGTGCGTAGACTGTCGCTTAAGGAGTGCGGAAAACAGGACTGAGCTTTCTTTGTGCCCCTTCGGTATTCTCCTCTCCATCTTCTTGATATTGGGCTTGCTATCTTTCTGAAGCATGAAGCTCTATCGGCAACTGAGCTGCTTAAGCATTTTTTGGGGATATGGCACAACGTTTTTAGGAAGAAAGACGCGGTGTCGGCTCCTCGAGTTTCTAGAGCTCATCGGAGACTGAAGTTGATGCAAAGATCGAGCTATGTGGGGATCGGGCAAGTCGCTTACAGATTCTCAATGTGCTCCTCGAGTTATTCAAGATCTATGGAGATCGAACTCAGTTCCACGAGAAGGGTGACTTACCGACCTTTTGCAGATCTCTCCAAAGATCGAGTTCATTCGTTTTTCTTTTTGCTTAGTTCGGACGCGTAGTCTGTTGTCGCCTATTGTCGGTCGAGGTAGTCGTGGTTTAGAGCTCCTGAGTACAAATTCTTCTTTCCTTTTAGATCTCGAGCTTTGGAGGACTCCACTTCTTCCTTCTCATCAAACCCTGGTGAAGATTTTTATGGTGGTAATAATGTTTTCCAGTTTCTTTGTTGGTGTTGCTCTGTCCGAGAGATCTCTGTCTGGAACGAGACACCGTTCAGTAACAAATATATAAAACATTTGGGGCCTCCTACATGTTTCGTTACGGTCTATTATATCATATCTGCTTAGGGAGAAGAAAGTCTTGCTTTTGTTGGGTACGAAGACGTAACCCAATTCGTCAAAGCAAGGTGAGGGGATTGCCTTTTAGGAGCTCATGGAGTAATATCATTCCTGTAATAATTATTAAAACAAGAAATTGTGTTTGTGTTTTGAGGTCCCAAGCTTAACGCTCTCGTTTCGAGGAGAGTGGAGAGTTCTTGTTTCGTGATGACTCCTCGATCTCATACTACATATATTGAGTTCTTGTTCGTTTTAGGTGGAAGAGAATGGAGTTTGTCCTCTCCTCCAGAAGATGCTCGGTCTCAACAAATACATCTTCGTATTTCTTTTGTTTAAACATTGACAACTGCCTTTTTCTTCTTCCCGGAGATTCATAGTTGGAGAGATCGTTAATGGATTTTGTTTATTAGTGGGAGAGATCTGGTGATAGAGGTTGGTCCAGTAGTTAGTTGCCCCCCAGTCCTTCGAGTGAGGTGACGAGGTTGAAGGACGAAAATTCGTCTTTCCTCTACTGGCGAAGTCGTGAGGAATATTGACGTTGGGATCATCTAATTATGTCTCGAGATTGAGTCTAATGTGGTTTATTATCATCATCTCTAAAGACACATCGGTTATATCCGTCTTAAATGAGACGTCGAGTTCACCGGTTCTTGAACGGGACGTCGGGTACATTGGTCTCGAGTGAGACATCAGGATCGTCTATCATATTGGAGGTCTTCATCGGCATATTTACTCGGTGAGAGCACATGATCCGAGGTTCAGCCTTCGAGCTCATGGCTCTCTTTCGTTTAAAGTCGGGAGTTCATATTTATTCACTATAATTTTAATGATTAGATTTGACATCGCTGGTTGGAAGAAGCCTCGTCATGCGGTGGAAGATATATTAGAATTGACGTGTTTAATCTGGAGACTTGATGCAAAGCCTTCTTCTTCTTGCTTCCTTGAATCTTGCAGTGGAAAAGATTATATCTTTATTATCTGACGATTGAAAGCTGCTGTCTCTCTTCCTCCACCCGCGCAATGATTCTTCTCTTTGACATATTAGTAGAAAACAGATATGTTCTTCGTTTATGGATAAGATTAACAAGTTAGTAGAACTCGAATTGGACAGAGACGGTCTCGTAAGATCGTCTATCATTTTGGACACCGGTTTCCTTCAGCGAATATAGAAACGTATCGGAGTGATGAGAGGAACACGAAAGGTGACAATTCCCTAACTCGATGTCCTGTTGGGCTTGACTCATGGAAGGAGAACGTCGTTTTGATCAAGTGCATATGACCATACATAAAATCACGTTACAGGTCGGGTGATCTTGGCCTCTTTAGCTCGCGCGCTTTCGTACTCGAGAGGTCGTTTATTTGCTGATTAGATATTAAGCTTTTCTTCTATCTCTTTGTTGAACAAGTAACAAAGTGGATGAATTATCTAATCATTATGTTGACTTTAATGATCCAACAACATAGCGATGGCAATGTGATGGACTTTGTTGTCGTTGCTGTTCCAGAGTGGACATAGTCTCGAGCTAAGTCTTCTCGAAGTGGGGTCCTCTTCGTAGGAAGCGCACGCGTGCCAGAGCTCAAGAGCTCCTTTCTTATTCTTTACTTGGTGGAAAAAGATGCTTGTAGTTTGTTTCTCAAGATCCTGAGCTCTCGTTTCTGGAGGTGGAAGAGAATCCTTATTATCATGAAGTGATAATAACACATTTCTATTTATAATAATCTCAGTCCTCCGGCAAAAGGTCTTGTTTATCTGTTTTTCCGGAGGAAGAAGTCTGGTCTGGTCAAATACTTGACCGTATCTAACTCGTGAAGCCATGACGAGTATATTAGTCGTTTTTAAGAACTCGTGCTCTTCTTCTTTTCTTCTTCTTTGGGAAATGGAGAATCCTGGTTTCTTGACGTCTCCTTGATCTCAAAATACATATATCGAGGTCTTGAGAATCGGGTGTACTTAGTTCTTGTGCCCAGTCCAAGCGAGCTCAAGGTATGGTGCTTGAGTCACTTTAAGACTCTTCTTTGCTTTTGATTATTTATTGATCGAGGGTTTTGCTTGATTATCGTCGTGCGGCTTACTGAGCTCGGCGTTGTCGTGTTCTTGTCTACAGTCCGGTATGCGATCTCCTAACCTTGGGACGATCTCCTGACTTTGGTACTTATTTATCGCGATTGGATTTGATCTTTTACCAATAGTACTTGGTCGGGACGGCGATCTCGGGGTCTCTTCAACCTTCAAATACACAGATTGAAGTCTCGGGAGTCTATCTCCAAGCGTGCTCGAGGTATTATAAACCAGCCTCTTCAAGAAACTCTCTTGCTTCTGATCATTTATTGATCGAGAATGCCCGCTCCATGTGTGGCGAGGTTTTTTTCTTCGTCTTATTCTCGGCTCTGTGATATGTTTGACCCAACATTTTGCATCATTTAGACTTATGCCGTATAGTGTTGATATTCGTTTGAATGCATCAGTTCGGTTATCAAACTTTTATCGTGCTGGATAATCATTTTTCTGGACCTGAGCTCGGGAGGTCAAGCCATCATAACTCATCGTCGATATGCTGGTTTGAGGGCGCTATCGGTGAAACTCGACTAGATGAATTACTTCTATTGGCTATAGAGATTTGATTTGGCTGAGGTCGGAATCAAATCTCATGTTTCATTTTTTTGTTTCCTGATCTAGCGTGATCAATGTCATCACAGTGTGATGGCTCGTTTGTTGCGGTACCGGACACCTATAAGCTGGATCTATTTTCGTGCTTACAAGCCTTAGATCGGGTTCCTAGCAAGGATGTTTTTCGTTTATCTTCCCCACAGTCGGCGCCAAAATGTAGATCCTAAAATCTACACGAAGTATTTGATAGTGATCGGGAGTTCAATCTGGGGAAGAAATAACGTGGGCAACGATATCCTCAGAACCCAATGATATAATCAGGTTTGAGTCGTCAAAAATGGACTATATTCGTAGGTCAAATATCATAGAGATATCGGGAGAAAGAAGGATCGTGACTGAACTCGATGCCGAGATGCCTACGTACCCGTTAAGGGATCAAGTCTAAACGTAGTTTGATTATCATCTCGAGTCAGATGTCAGTTTCATCGGTCTCAAGTAAGATGTCGGTTTCATCGGATATAACCTCAGATGAGAGGTCAGGTTTGTCGGTTCTCTAACGGGAAGTCGGTTCTCTAACGGGAAGTCGGTCGCGACTCTTGAAAGAGACGTCGTGAAGCCGAGCTTAGAGTGTTCTTCAACCTAAGCTCGCTCGATCTATAACTCGCGATGATTGTGGGGATTCCTTCTCGTTAGTGGATACGAAGACGTCTTTGTTGGGGTCAAAATCGGTCACGACAGAATCAATATCTGAAAGTCCGTTGTTGGGGTCGAAAACGGTTACGACGAAGTTAACATCCAAATCTCCGCAAAATACAAGTATGAGTGCCTTTCCGCGACAAATTGTACTTGGTCAAAAGAATGTCGCGGCATAAGTCCTCGAAATAAAACCTTGTTCAAACCCCGTTTGGATCAAACACAAGCTGTCCCAAGGCAACGGAAACGTATCTGAGCCAGCCACGGATAGGTTCGAATGTGACGCTCGGAACACAGATAGACCAAGCTCAGTCACTACGAAACTACCGCACACGCACACTGCCCGGTCGCTACGCAGCGACCGAGCGTCCGTCCCGATCGGTCGCTACGTAGCGACCGAGCTCTAGCCAAGCTCGATCGCTACGTAGAGACGGAGAGTCCGTTCCACTCGGTCGCTACGTAGAGACCGAGCTCGAGCCAAGCTCGGTCGCTACGTAGCGACCGAGCGTCCGTTCCACTCGGTCGCTATGTAGCGACGGAGAGTCCGTTCCACTCGGTCGCTACGTAGAGACCGAGCTCGAGCCAAGCTCGGTCGCTACGTAGCGACCGAGCGTCCGTTCCACTCGGTCGCTATGTAGCGACCGAGCTAGAGCCAAGCTCGGTCCCTACGTAGCGACCGAGCGTCCAATCCGCTCGGTCGCTACGTAGCGACCGAGTTCGATCCAAGCTCGGTCGCTACGTAGCAACCAAGCGTCCGTTCCACTCGGTCGCTACGTAGCGACCGAGCTAGAGCCAAGCTCGGTCGCTACGTAGCGACCGAACATCCGTTCCACTCGGTCGCTACGTAGCGACCGAGCGTCCGTTCCGCTCGGCTGCTACTTAGCGACCAAGTTCGATCCAAGCTCGATCGCTACGTAGCGACCGAGTGTCCGTTCCGCTCGGTCGCTACGTTGCGACCGAGTTTGAGCCAAAGCTCGGTCTCTACGTAGCGACTGAGCGTCCGTTCCACTCTGTCGCTACGTAGCGGCCGAGCTCTTCCGAAACGTCGCTACGACATCAGTCCATGCATTCTCGTCTACCCTTCGATGCTATCTCCCGAAGACCGTAGCGAACCCATTTCATGTTTCCCGCCATTCTAAGTCATTGATCAAACTTTACGGTAAAAACCGCAGAAAGTTCGTTCTTTATCGAAAGAAACTGTAATAAACGCTTCGAGTCAGAAAACGGCCAAAAAGGGGCACGAAGGTCGGGAAAATGGGAATATCTCCATTTTTTAGTTATGATGGCTTAAGGGCAGAAGGGGAAAGGCGTAAACAGACCTAGGAGTAAGTATATAAGGAGTACTAGGTGAGAGGCAATGGGGATCGGAGAACTTTTTCAGAGCAAACTTAGCACTTAGAGCATTTAGGCAACTTTCCGTTTTTGTTATTTCGAGCTGCAACTAAACTAGGTATTGCAGTCTTAGGTTGTTAGAACTAGGAATCTCGCCGACAGCTCTGATAGCCAAGGCTTCTACCTTGTTGTAACGCTCATACACGAATTCGGAATAAGACACCTTTTGCTCTTTTTTACGATTTCTTATTTCTTCTTGTCTTTACTTTCGTGTTCTGATTGCTTGGCGTGTGGTTTAGCAGATATCCGGGACCTCTGGGAAATTAGGGTTTTCCTAACTTTCCTAATTTAAAAGGAAATTGATAGTGTGAATTTCGGTTCCCACAGTTTGGCGCTAGAAGGAGGGGGGGTACGGATTACTGTAACTCATAGCCGCAAAACGCTTGATCAAAACAATGTCTACAAATACGAAAGACAAAATTGCAGTTCGCAACAACGCTGGTAAGACAACCCCAGCTGCCACTACGCCTATGGCCAACGCTTACGCAAACGCCATAATGCCTTAAAAAAAATTAAAAAAAAAACTAGCCACGACTTTTCGCCAACAGAAAGTGCTACGAAATGAGCTTGCGATTTCTCTGTCTAAACATAAGGGAAAATGATAAATTTTATCAAATCCCGTAAGTTTGGCTCATTTCCGAGCTAAAGAAATTTCAATGCGTAAGGGTTACGTTTTCCGAAAACATTTCGGAAGGGTAAAACTTGTTCTCCCAAAAACCGCAGAAAACCCCTAGGTTAATCGCGGAAAAAGGAAGCCCAACAAATCGATTACCCAGCTCGGTCGCTATGTAGCGACCGAGCAAGCACACGACTCGGTTGCTACGGAGCAACCAAGCTCAAGCCAACTCTCCACTCGATAAGTAGAGACCTGTCAGGCCTAAAAAGGGTCCTCCTTTGTGTTCTCTTTTGAATCCTCATCGTAACGCTTTTCGTTTCGTCTCAATCGGAGTTTCCGTTGAGATTTTACGTCGAAAACAAGTAGGACTCTTTTTGGCTTACTTCTACTCGCTACATAGCGACATGTCAGATGTCCAGCTTGCTACATGGCGACCTGTCAGGCCTCAAAAAGCTCCTCCTTTGTGTTCTCTTTTGAATCCCGATCGAAACGCTTTTCGTTTCGTCTCAGTCGGAGCATCCGTTGAGATTTTACGACGAAAACAAGTAAGACTCGTGTAAACTCCTTCGTTTGCTCCTACTCGCACTTACCTCCATCTTTGTGTTCTCCTTCAAATCTCGTTTGAAACGTCTCTTGTTTCGTCTCGATTGAATTTACCATTGAAACTTTACGATAAAAGAAAAAACCCGCAAAGACCAGTTTTCTCGCGTGGATTCAGATTAATCGTATAATACGGCAACAATTAACTTAACACCTTAGCCGCCTCAACTATACGATTACGTTGAAC
>NC_027754.1:7912934-7913687 GCF_000695525.1 Brassica oleracea var. oleracea | reverse complement strand
AAAAAGTACTTTCCTTATAGCAAAAACCAAGCTGTATGATCCGACATTGGACGACCAATATAAACTTTACTTCCTCGCACCACGATCTGAAAGGTCTCATTCTTTAGCCCCGCGACTCACTGGCATCCGCTCTCATTCCGCTTGGTCACGTCCGAGCAGGAAATCACCCCGCAACTGACTCCGCACGGGCTCTGTATCGAGCTTCTTAGGCTTTATCTCCCTTGGAAACAAAGGAAACAACTTCCATACGAATAAAGAAAACATTATACGAAACTTTCGTCGTATAAATTAACCCTAAAGTGGAAAAACTTTTTCTACCAACATGGGCATACTCGGCCTATCAATCTCGATAAACGCCATTCGACACTCACCCAATTACGCCTTTCTTTCGAAGCCGAACTAGGTTACATCATCCCCTTTAAGGATGATTCTAACCGACTTGACCTTATTGACTGCACGAAAGTGTCATGGTCTAATCCTTTGGCAACAACGTCCTTGGCTATAAAGCTGAGCACAGCCTTCATGCAAAGCCAAAACAATTGAGCGACCACCGCTCCAATAACTTGACGGCTAAACGGTAATCCGAAATTTGTCTTGAAACGCCAACTAACGATTACACAAATAATTATCATACGACCCAAAAACGGGAATCATATGGTAAATTCGTCCTAACAAAACTCAGTCCTAACAACCAAACAGTTAACGGAAAGGTTCCACTTGTCAAAAATCGACCAAGTTCCATATACTACGATT
>NC_027754.1:7901292-7911935 GCF_000695525.1 Brassica oleracea var. oleracea | reverse complement strand
TCGAAACAGATCACGGATATAGCAGTTCACACAGAGTTAGATTACGAGATGACAACTCGTAGTCTTCCTTCTACGCCCATATAAAATGCCATCGGCAGCAACACGCCTGATACCCTCTACATAAAAACCAGACCGTAAAGGTCTCGCTGGAAAACTAGTCATACAAACCTTAACTCCAAGACGAACTACGAAAGGCTTGATCCCTTCAACAAGGGTACGTAGAAAAGCGAGAAGACCACTTACCACAGACCTTTTCGACCATTAATTTCGCCTAACTCACCTAACTTGCCAAGCCACTCGCTAAAACCTCACGCTAAGCTCATGGTTCTAACGAGCTGGGGGGCTAACTGTTGGGGTGAAAATTGGTCACGACGGAATCAATTTCTGAAAGTCTGTTGTTGGGGTCGAAATCTCCGTTCCGCTCGGTCGCTACGTAGCGACCGAGCGTCCATTCTGCTCGGTCGCTATCGGTCGCTACGTAGCGACCGAGCGTCCGTTCTGCTATGTCGCTACGTAGCGAACGAGCTCTTCCGAAACGTCGCTATGACATCAGTCCATGCATTCTCGTCTACCCTTCGATGCTATCTCCCGAAGACCGTAGCGAACCCATTTCATGTTTCCCGCCATTCTAAGTCATCGATCAAACTTTACGGTAAAAACCGCGGAAAGTTCGTTCTTTATCGAAAGAAACCGTAATAAACGCTTCGATTTCGAGGCCCAACTTACGATTTCTTAACCAACAGCCCGTAAGCCGCATGACGGTTTACGCTTGGTTCGCAAGGAAAGATAAATGTCAAGTTTCCACGGATAAATACGCTATGACGGCTTAAGGGCAGAAGAGGAAAAGCGCAAACCGACATAGGAGCCAGTATATAAGGAGTCCTAGGCGAGAAGCATGGGGAAGACTTTTTCAGAGCAAACTTAGCACTTAGAGCAATTAGGCAACTTTCCGTTTTTGTTATTTTGAGCTGCGACTCAACTAGGTTTTGCAGTCTTAGGTTGTTAGAACTGGGAATCTCGCCGACAGCTCTCATAGCCGAGGCTTCTACCTTGTTATATCCGGGACCTCTGGGAAATTAGGGTTTCCCTAACTTTCCTAATTTAAATGGAAATCGACAGTGCGAATTTCGTTTCCCACAGTCTTTGACTTGTGGAAGTAATCTAATGTTTCTCTTTCTTTCTTGTTGAATAATCGAATGATAGAAGATTTCTTCTTATTACGTTACGTAATCATCGTGAGTCATTTACCTGGTTGTGGAAAATGACTTTCTCTTTTCTATAATAGAAACGTGCTTTTGTTGTTCTCTATGTTGCTCTATTCTCCCCTCGTAAAAGCAATTGTTTTGTCTTTTTATTAGAGTTTCAAGTTGTTGCACGTGCTCCACTATTCTCTCTTTGACTTCCTCTCTCGTTTGTTACGAGGCAGAGATTTTAGGGGACTCGCAACTAGATTAAGTTTGACTCTATCTTTGATACAATCCACACCGAGAATGATGGGAGGGTTTTCGTACAAATCTTGGTCCAACGAGTTCTCTGGGCCGACGTCGCATTACGAGTTCTCCTAGGCCCGTTTAAGCTTAACTCGAGGTAGTCGTTAACCAGTTTTCTTATTCTTTTGGCGGGAAGGATTTGTGCTAAATCCTGTATCAACCACCACCATCTACTCAAGAGAGCAAGATTGAAGAGATGCTTGACAGAGTTCTTGAGGGACAGCAGCGCATGGCGGTGAAATTCAATGGGAAGATTGATTCTATCTACACCAACCTGAACACAAAGTTTGAGACTTTGAGCAGTCATGTGAAGAAGCTGGAGATGCAGGTTGTTCAGACAGGAGAAGCTGTTAAGAGGCAAGAAGCCTCAACAAGGGGGATAAGAGATGATGTGATGAAGCACCACGTCAACGCCATCATAGATGATGATTTCTGGCAAGTGGTAAAGCAAGAGAAGCTGCAAGAGGGAAGTTTTGAAGTAGGGAGCTTGATGAGTTTCGGCGGATCGCATTGGTGTCGATCGACGCCGAACTCTGAACATCGGTCGACAGAGGTCATCCAAAACCGATCGACATCCTCTCCAGAGCATAGATCAACAACACCTACGGAGTCGACCGCATCTTGCAATGCCATGATGATCCTGACTCACGAGGAGTTTGCAGCAAGACACCCACATCCGCCCAGCCCTGTTTATGAAAAAATCGATCGACATTCTCATACTGCTGTCGATCGACAGGAAGAGAACCCCATCGATCGACAAAATCCAGCACCCATCGATCGGCGCACACCTCTTACATACCGAGTGCAGATGCCAAAGATAGACGTTGCCCGTCTAAATGCACTCAGGCCACAACCCAAACCTTCAGATAACCGATAACCCACCAGAGGCCATCAGTACACCTTCAGATGATGGAGCAGATCCTATGGAAGTTGATAGGGTTCCTATGGGAAGAACCCTGAGGAAAAGAAAAGAAAAAGTGGCGAAACATCTGAAGAGGGGAGCAAATGAGAAGTAAGGGAAAGTTTCCAAAAGAGAGTCTTCAGGATTCCTTTAGAAAAGCCATTCGAGGAGGCTTATTTTACCCACAGATTGTGGATGTTCTTCAGAGAAACCAGAGAGACCGAAGAGGACATTAGGAGAATGTTCTGTGAAGCTAGAGAAAAGAAAAAGAAGTGGATTACACTGAAGAAGAAGAGTGATCCTGGGAAGTTAGCAATACCATGTACGGTGAAGGGTATTGAGTTCCCACATGCCATGTGCGACACAGGAGCATCAGTCAACATCCGCCCTAGGGTTATGGCAGACCATCTGGGTCTGCAGGTGGAGCCTTCCAACGAATCATTCACTTTTGTGGATTGTTCTCAGAGGAGCTCATGAGGAATTGTGAGAGACCTAGAGGTGCAGATTGTTAATGCCCTAGTTCCAGTTGATTTCCATGTCATGGATATCAAGCTAAACTGGAACTCTTCTCTATTACTTGGGAGAGCTTTCTTGTCGACAGTAGGAGCAGTGTGCAACTTGCAAATCAACCAGTTGTGCCTGACGCTCATGGATCCTTATGTCCACTACAACTCTATTCCCGTCAAGCAACCACAGACAGCCTCCAAAAGAATTGATGATCCAGGACTCATCGCAGCATGCCACTGTGGAGCTGAGTACGAGACATAATACTCGGCGTCGATCAAAACTCACATAGCCACATCGATCGACAGTGCCCATAAGAAATCGATCGACAAACCGAAAGAAGAATCGATTGACAGTAGTCCAAACGATTGGGAGAACGACTACTACAATCCCACCATGGTAGCACACACCAAAGACACCATGCATGCAAAAGATATGATGAAGATTATAAGGAGGAACGAGCTACGAAGTACAAAACCATTCTTGATGAGGAAGACAAACTTCTACATCATTCCTCTTGGAAAAGGAATGCGCCGTCGATCGACAGATCAGTCTCAGCATCGATCGACACTCATCCTCATCAGACAAGCCAAAAACGAGCATCGACCGACATTGCTTACTACCCATCGATCGACACTGGAGTCGGCCGTGTACGAGAAGGAGACTACTCGATTGGCAGTTTGGCAGATGATCACCATCACGAAAGCTATGCAGTAGAAACTGCAATTCATGAGCCAGGAGCAGATGAACCTCATGAAGGTTTCACATATGAGGAACTTCTCAACATGCAAAGACGTGATGAAGTAGAATAATACCGAGAAAAAGCTACTGGGGAAAGAACAAGTTTCAGCTATCCTATCGACATAGCCAACCACCCGTCGATCGACAACAACCCCCTACATCGATTGACATCCGTCCGAAACCACCATTCACTATTAGCAAAAACCCTAATTATGATAACCAGTATCTAACACAGGATGAATTTGGTATTTTCAGGGACCCAAATGGATATGCAAGAGAAATAGATGGACATGCATTGCAAGTATCCAGAGAAGACATTGCAGACATTCTTCAGATGGCTAATGGAGCAGACAATCTCTTCATGCGACAACACACCATTCCAGCATTTCAGCAGAAGGTTACAAAAGAGTTCTATGACACAGCTGGTAGCATAGGCAATCACTTGAAGCAGAAGTATAGACATCCTACTCGACCGTCGATCGACGTTGACGTACCTCCATCGATCGACAGAAGTCCAGAATTTGGTAGAAGAGCCTTTGACCTTTTGGAACTCAGAAATTTTATTAGGAAGAGAACGATGAGTATGGTGTCTACAAAGATGATCAGGGATGTGCAAGAGATGTGGCTGGACACAACATCAATGTGTCCAAGGATGATATCAGAAAGCTAAAAGAGCTTCGAGAGATGAGCACAGCTACATATGTCTTCCAGAACATGCTAGCTCATTCACACAAACCAAGCTGGTACAAGAGATCTACACCAAGGATGAAATCAATGAGATGTTCTATGGAGTCTGTGGAGCTGAAGAAAAGAATGAAGGTGATTTCCAGTTGAAGCTTGATGGTGTCTACTATCCACTGAACGATAGCATCAGTTGGTTGACTACATGCATGGAGGAGATGAGGCAAGACATAGCCAAAATTCAGCATGCGGCCGACAAACATCGACCAGCATCGATCGACAATCGCTTACCAGCATCGATCGACAATCACTTTCCAACATCGGTCGACGACAATCTACCACACTCACACCCGATGAAATCTCAACCAGATTTTCACACCAGAGCAGAGATTGATCAGTTGATAGAAGAGATCTATAGAACTCTAGTAACTACAGAAGAGAGGCTTGATAGGAGATGTGATGACATCTATTTCCCAATGGACCTTAGCATGAGTGCTTTGATTTCTCAGATAGAAGAAATACAGAGGGAGATAGTAGAGATTCACGGATACATCGCCCGTCGACCAGAAGCGTTAGCATCGATTGATAGACGCAACAACAAATCGACCGACATTCCTAGACAGACATCGGTCGACGAAGCTACAAACCGAGGTAGGCTAGTACCAAAGGTGACATCAGACATGTCTGATACACACAACCATGGTGAGGAGATCTCAGCTGACACTTACGCCACACTTATGAGATATCAGTTCAACCATGATAGTCTTGGAGATAGATTGCAGAAGATAGAAAACACAGCTGCAACAATGAAGGAAAAATTGCGCAGAGGAGATGAAGCAATGCGAGACTTCACCAAAGTCAAGCTAAATGATTATAACAAAGCGCTGAGTGGGAGGCAGCCCACTATTAGGTAATAATTAATTGGTTTTTATTAATCTAGTATTTATGTTTGTTTTTAATTTTTGCAGGTTAAAAAAAAATCTGAGTAGACGATTGCCGTGAGTATCGACCGACGAAACACTGGCGACATCGATCGACAGAACATCACCTGCCACGACCGATATCAACACCTTAACATCGATCGACATCCATTCTGGTCTGGTATATCGTTCTAACTTGTTACATTGAGTCCTTATGATTTAGTTATCACCATAACTCCAACTGAATATACACTAGGGACAGTGTATTTTAAGTCTAGGGAAAGGTTTACTGATAGTAGTCTATTCATGAGTCTTATTAAAATGTTTTCAAAAAGTTCTATTGAATCAAGAAGCGGATGATGCACTTATTGATTTTGCTTATTATCTAACCACACCATTCTAGACTTACTAGTTGCAGATAGTACCAAAGATATCAAAGTGGATCAACCTGTCAACTATGTTACACTTTCTAAGCTGACCTCCAACCTAATTGAGCTCAACTATGCTTGTCTTGGGGCTTGGTATACATGGGATCAGATTCTTCAAACAAGTCTGGAAGGCAAATCCTTGTGTAGATTTATCACCCTCTCTCTTTCTATTTTCGAAATATAGATAAAAATTATAAATATAGTTATGCAAAAAAAAAAAAAAAAATATATATATATATATATATATATATTATAGATTTATTAGGAAGGAATACGAACTAGACTTGGTGGCTACAACCATTAAGGCTTGCTTCACAAATAATCTTAGGATATAGGTTAAAAGGAAGTGAACAAAATTTGGTGGCTACAACCATTAAAGCTTGATTCATGAAAGTCTGTCCAATCTTGGTCAATGATCTTGCAATATAAGCAGACTTTGACTGAGAGAGAGGATAAGAACTATTGTTTACCAGCAGGTCCAGATACTTGTTTGAGAATCATTGCATCATGTGATTGATACCCCTAAGGTAAAGCCTACACTTTATTTATTTAAGAATTGAGGTTGGTAGAAGGGATTGTCAGACATAATTTGCTAAGTTGTTGACTAGATGAACTTGGTTGCTAGAGTAGGATATGGTATAGTGTGCTTCTGAGACTAGGACTGTATAAGGTGTTGATTCTAAGCTTAAGATTATGTGAGTTCCTGCTGTTTTCAAACCTTTTTTAGAGAGACTGTCTATGTGTTTTTCTTGAGGGCACGCAAAAAAGGTAAGTCTGGGGGAGTTGATAGACCATGGATTTGACCTACTTTTACCGATGGCTTATAAGTATATTAACAATTAATTATTATATTATAGAGTCTATTTAGTATATTTATAGGATCAGAAGTGATTTGGAGGAAAGTGATGATCTTGGAGAATTTTGGAGATATTTAGAGTAAGCACCCGAGATGAACATCGAGCTCGACCATCAGTCGACATTGAAGAAGAATAATCGATCGATGTTTACATCTTGACATTGATCGACAGTGAAGCGCGCATAAAGCCCCAAGTCTTCACCAATTTACATGATTACCCCTGACGAGTTTTAACGTAATTATATAAGCTTTGCCAACACGGTAGAGGCAAAGTGTGCTTTCTTGTTTTATTGATTTTACAGCAAAGGTTTTCTAGGATTTTTAGTAAATTGGAGGGAAGATCCAAAGAGATTTGTGATTGGAACTCCATTGATATCTATCTATTTATCTATGCAGTTTTTATACCTTATTGTTGTTATGAATTGTTTGGCCATGTCTGAGTAGTTCTCTTTTAGATTTTAGGGTTTAAATAGGTTATGAGAGATTAACCCCAACTATAGATTGCTAAGTTGTGATATTAATCATTAGGATTGTCATTAATGTCTGTTTCTATATTAGCTACCTAGAACTTGCCCTAGGAGTTATAGACATAAGCGATAGCTTGCATCTTACCTTGAATCCATCCTAACTGAGCTAAGATTGCTAGAATAGGCGAGAGCTGATCTAGGAAGCTTATTGAGCATATTCAATCCGCGCATTAATGCTTGACTAAGAGCGTCGATCGATATTCCTATCACATAATCAGTCGACGTTTCAACAAGTGTATCGATCGATATTCCTATAGAATAATCGATCGACACTGGTCAATAGACAAACCTAGAAAGCGAAAGCCTAAGGGTTTGTTATTAAGTGTTGAGCCGTATAATATCATGCATACAACTTATTAGGCATCTATAGGATTATAATCCTGATTACATGAATAAAAATCCTAAGTCTAACTATTTCCATTTAAGTACCAAAACCCCAATCAATCAATCGAGCAATTCCTTGCTCACAAACCTGAACTTTACATTTAAATCATTAAACAACCTAGCTTAATAAATCTGATTAGATTTATTAGGTTCCCTAGCTCTTTGTGGATTTGATCCTTAAGTACTACAACTAAACCTCTTATTTGAGAGAGTAATTCACTCCTTAGGGTAATTTGAGTGATATCACCATATTGGTTAAGCTTAAACAGATCAAGTTCCTCGCTTGAGTATCTTTCTCCTTGGTGAGAGGATTTTTCTTAGCTACCTCTTCAGTCTTAGATATTGAGTGTTCTTCAACCTTAGTATCCTTGACAACTTCTTCGTTTAGAACGTTACCAAGACCTTGAAGCTCAAGTTGCATCAGCCTCTTAAACTTCCGCATCCTGAAATCACCAGAACTATCGAACTTCTCCATTTCAAACCTCGCATGTACAGACTCCATCGAGATCTGTCAACAATCACAGAATCACAGCAGCAAGCAACCAGAACACCACATATTAGATCCAGAATCTCAAAGCCTAGAACCTGGCTCTGATACCACTTGTTAAGAAGCAAGATTCACTTCCGATCAATCCTAACCACTATAGTTCAATTGATTTGTGCTTGATTCGATTTCGTTTATGATCAATCTAAAGAAATAGAGAACACACGCGAATTGTTTACCCAGACTTTGTTTCCTATTGTCTGGGGAGAGATCAAACCTCTCGAGCTTTTCCACTATTGATCGATATGATACAATAAGGAAGATGATACTGAGATTGATATTGTTTGCTTTCTATGTAGCTATTACAAGCTTCTACAGAAGACGTATACCGGAGAAGACTATCACATCGACTACGATGAGGATGATTCTCTGTCCTCTTCTGAGTCTTCCGACACCGAAGACTAGTAGCCTGAACCGGAAAAAGAGCTTGGATCTCAAGAGCTATGAACACTTCAGGATCTCTCTATCTCGATCACGATCTCTCTCTCCCAGATGTAATCGAATCTCCTTGTATCTCGCTTTCTTCTCTCTGTTTCGGATAATCTCTCTCTGTATCGCGAAACCTTTATATGAGGAAGACAACATAGTTTGTTACACTCGGGTCCCACTTGTAACAAACTTTCTCCAGGTCAACATGAGCTCGTAAACGAGTGGGCTCTTATCATGCCAACTCATTCTTATTGTCTTTCTATTAAACGCGATAAGTCCAGTAATGGCCCAAGACCAAAACGGCAGAGCATCCACAAGAGTGAATAAATTTAGGGTAGAAATCTATACTATTAAAATAAAAGTCACAACTTCTTTTCATGTGTGATATTTCATTTCGGACCATCTGTTAGAAAATTAATTAAATGAATTTTTGTATACATATTTGAATTATTTTAACTATTCTAAAAAATATCAAATAGATATTCCCATATTTCTATGAATTAAATCAGAGTAAAATCTTTTTTTTTTGAAACACAAGGAATAAAATCTTTTCATAACTTTTTATTTGCAATATAAAAATATATTACATTTTCATTAAAGCAAATATTTTAAAGTATTTAATTACTTTCATAATTATTTAAAATATAAATGTATATTTCGTTTTTCACTTAAACAAACCTTTTATATATTTAATTAATTTCGTAATTATTTTTTTTTTGATGAAATATTTAATTTATTGATCAACTTTGAAAGAATATATGTACAAAGAGTAGCCTTTTAGAATCTGTATTAAAATTTGCTATTTGCTATTCTAGAGCTAGTTTAGGACGTATGAGCTTCAAACCATCTTGCCATGAGGCCCTGAAACTTCCTAACAGTCTTGTCAATAAGGCGAGCCAGTTACCTGTAGATAGATATAAGGCAGATAGATACCTGTAGCACCAACCGCCGTAGAATATATGTAAGGCGGTCAAAATTCCCGGTGAGCAGCTGCGTGACTGTTGTCTCCCAGTCTGGGTAAGGCTCAGCACCAAGGAATGTCCCTACGACCTGCAGCCATAGCGTGAAGGTGTACGGACAAACAGAAAAGAGATGGTCTCATGTCTCCTCAGGCTCGCCGCAGAATAAGCAGCCCTGCGGTTGTCCCCAAAGTCTGGTCCGGTGACCAGTAGCTAGCCTGTCCCAGAAAGCAAGCCATGAAATGAAAGCAAATCGCGGGACACCTTGCGAGAACCAAATCAGTTTAGTCCATTGAATCTTTTGTCTCTTTTGCCTTATATGTTGCCAAGTTGCATTTGATAAGAACCTGTCCCCATAATCATCAGGTCCCTTCCTCCACAGAACTCCGTCCATGACATCTACAGAAATTTAGATGGGGAAATCACAAACCTCCTGCATCAGCACTTGAATACGACGGTCTCTGCAGCGCCGTATCTGCCAGAAGCCATCAACATGAACCTCGCATATTTTTGCATTCCGCGGTATGCCCAATTTCTGAGTGTAAATCTCCCCTGTAATGTCTATTAGACGCCCTTTTGGATGCCATATATCTGTCCAAAACCTCACTCTTTGCCCTCTTTTGATGTCCATACGAATGAACTCCCTCGCTAGAGTTCAAAACTTCAGCAATTTCCTCCACACACAAGAGCCCAAACCTGTGTCTATCACGTCCCATAATGTTTCTCCACGCAACATGTAAGACCCGATCCCGGCCTACTAGGCCGCGGTCGATGCCTCACGTCGCTCAGTCCATACCAGGACCGAACCTCTAAAAATTTTTGCCCTTTAATTAAAACATCGCCCATAGGCGAGGGCTAACTCAGATCTTCGCTCAAGACTACCTTAGTCATTCCCTAGCTTAGATCATTTCAACTTATGCATAGCGGAATAGTATCTACTTAACCATTGGTCTAAAACCAATCTAACACTTGTCTGGTCAGATCACCTCAACTACTGGTCAGTAAACGCAACTGCCAGCTAGCTCCAAGGTCAATCCTGAACCTAGACCAAGTCATACAATCAGAGGTTCCGTTCCCCTAAGCCATTCTATCTAGATCTATGCAACATTGACAGATCATACCTTTGCCACATCCACGGAGCTTGTTAGCTCATCAGCCCAGCTACACTAGCTGAATGAACTCATAAACCAGCTGATCGAGCTGTCACACTCGAACTGATCTAGGACCGAGCTATGGCCAGCTGCCATATACTGCGTCCAGCTCCTTTACACACACAAAA
>NC_027754.1:7899894-7900109 GCF_000695525.1 Brassica oleracea var. oleracea | reverse complement strand
ATGAAACTGCCTTTCTACACACATCTGCCCTTAAGGCTGTCTTGGCCTTTGGGAATGAGTTCCGGTCATCTACCTTCTTTTCTCACCATTTGCGTGTGTTCTCAGGCCCTGGAGGATGATTTGGGTGATAACATCACGGATCAAAGCCACCAGAAAGTCGTTCATAACTTCCCCCCTTGATCTCTCCCAAAACTGCCTCTTTATGGCCTTCACAC
>NC_027754.1:7899361-7899821 GCF_000695525.1 Brassica oleracea var. oleracea | reverse complement strand
ACTCTCTATCTTTTCTCTGTGTTTCTTTGTGTTTCAGGATGTAGGAGTAAGCCATGGTGTGCATCTCTACGGCCTGGTCTTCCCATGATCAGAACACGCCAGCAAAATCACACCACTCCACACGGTCCTCTTCTCTTAACCGCCGGTCTCTCTTTCTTTATCTTTCTGGTAAGATTTTGGCAGAGATTTGCCTAAGGAATTTCGTGCCATTATCTGTGCCAGGGACTCTTTATTTATAGAGAAACTGAGCCCCAACTGCCCTGGAGAAACCGCCACAAGCAGTTAGAGAGAAAGGGCACAAAACTGCCCCTTTTGCACCTTTTCGGAAATAACTGTCCAACTGCTCTTCTCTCCTTTGGGCTGTCCGAAAACTAGGCCCAGAACATCATCCTGAGTCCCTTGTCTGAGGCCAAGACCCACGGACCCTTGGTGGTTCATGTCAAGATCCCACCAGCCCATA
>NC_027754.1:7898529-7898880 GCF_000695525.1 Brassica oleracea var. oleracea | reverse complement strand
TGTCCAGCTCCTTTGAGCTTGTCTCCTTCTTGGATTAGCTATGCCTTAGCTTCCTGATGCCCTTAACCTTACTTCCAGGCTATGACACGCTTGTCTTTGGGACATATGACCATACTGGTGCATTTCCACGCATCGCAGTCCGTCCAGGCGATCCTCTCCAGAATCGGGGACATGACAAGTCTCCCCCATTTACGAAGGATTCGTCCTCGAATCCAGTGGTGTTAACCTCTTGTCTCATGACAAAGGTTCCATACGAATTTCTTTGTACCCGGAACATAGAGCATGCTCGATTGGTTCTTTCTAACCAATTCGTTGCATCTCCCACCTTGTTCCTTCTCACTGACCACGTCC
>NC_027754.1:7897965-7898410 GCF_000695525.1 Brassica oleracea var. oleracea | reverse complement strand
CTAGCTCATCTTCAGTCCCTAAGAACTTACTGCATACCCGAGTCTTAGCAGATTTACCCAATCTCCAAGCCACTCAATGTATCAGTCAAGTCTTAATGAACTTGTTCCAATCATTAGGCCGCTTGTTGTACCACAAGTCCTAACAGATTGTTTTGTTTCCTTATGTCCTTACAGACACCAAGGGTTCATGATCCCAGCCTAATCTTACAGGATCATCCCTTAACCGACCACAGCCTTTTCCAGCTTGGCCATATTGCGATCTT
The DNA here is from genome assembly GCF_000695525.1 of Brassica oleracea var. oleracea. Classification (NCBI taxonomy): domain Eukaryota; kingdom Viridiplantae; phylum Streptophyta; class Magnoliopsida; order Brassicales; family Brassicaceae; genus Brassica; species Brassica oleracea. The sequence goes on along the minus strand of NC_027754.1, from coordinate 7,898,147 downwards.
AGTCCCTACTAGACTAAACCACCTTAACTTTACTTCTGTCCATCACTGGACTTTGTCATATTTCGATCCTGGTCCATTTAGGACGTGATCATATTCCGGTCCTGGTCCACTCAAGGACTCGACCGTGCATTCCGACCACAGGTCCATCTCCGAGTAGGTCGTGTCCTGATCCTCGTCCCTTA